>NC_056733.1:1719061374-1719260207 GCF_019279795.1 Protopterus annectens | reverse complement strand
GCACTTAGTAATGCTCGCATTTTGAGATTTAGTCTTACCGTCAGCTTGGTGGCGGGTTTTGAGCACGTTGTCATCGCGTACACATGCGCTTTCTGTCACCTTGTGTGCTCTCAGCTAAGCAAAGCTATGGCTACATCCTCACCCCTATCCTGCAGCTTTGCATAGCAACGGGCAACCTGGATTAGCAATGCTACAATGTGCTTATAGCTACGGTGGCACACCCCTCTCCTGATGTCATGTATACCTCCAGGCCACTCCTCGGTGTAATACTGCTACGCCATGTGGTACAGCCTTCTGCTGGCAAGGCGTTTGCAATTCAGTATTACTTGCCTCATTTTCATGGCATTGACTACTAATTCATAGTTACCATGCCAAACACTGTCACAGACCCTTAGCAACCCTTGCCCCTTGGTTGTGGTGTAGCATGCATACCAATGACTATTATGGCGAAATCATGATTTGTGTTACATTGCAGTTTTATGACATCTATATATATTTTCCTTGTGTTCCCGTTTGCGCACACGTGCCCTGCGGTTGTACTTTGAGTTAGTGTGGCCATGACATTAAATGTTATTTTTATGTGTTGTGCATTTTTTTATGCCATTGGCTGTATGTTTTGCCATTGGCATATGTTAGCTTTGTAATATGTAATTTTGGTCCACTTTCATGGCTCCGATGTTCTGTTTGAAAAAATGTAAACCGTTTTTTTTTTTTGTTTACATTTCTGTATGCTTACGCTATGCCTGCACCAATTCATGAATCATTATGTACCTTCATTTGCATTCTACACTACTGCGCATGGGGTGATTAGCATACATGCGTCAAGAGCTGCGGAGCTCTGGTGTACGCTGGTAGTGCACGTGGAATCGGATCGTACCTGAATCACTCGGTGGCCATATTTGGCGTTAGAATGCCTACGCTACGCCTGCGCCTGGCGCAAGCTTCATGAATCTCGGGGACTGTTTTTTCACTAGAATAATCTTTCTGCCAGAGTCCAGTAGCTCTTATAACTCTTGTATATCTACGTATATCAAACATGTAAATTTGTCAGTGTCATGGTAATAGACTGTGGTCTTAACCATCCTGGTCAAAATCTGATCACATTCCATGGTCTCTCTGCTCCCTGACAACTCTTTAATTATGTGTATGGGAGTGTCTATTTTATTTTATTTTCCCATCACAGTATATGGCAATATGTCCCTGCAATATTTAAAGAACTAAACATAAGAGATTCCCCCTTTATGTCACTTGCAGTTTTATCAACAACTTTAGTGGGTGATTCATTAAATACATTTTTATGACTAATACTCTTTCTATCAGAGGGACAAAACTTTTGGCATCTTGGCTCTTCATGACTGCTGAAAAATATCTGTTGAATCAGTCTATAGGAGGTACTTCCTCTGTAGGATACTTCCATTTATGAACTCTTGAGTCTAACCCAAATTAACAGCATGCTTTAATTCAAGCAATTGTACTTTTGCTGTTTTGCTCCCAGAGAAAGTTCACTCATCAGAGGTAAGGTATTGCATCTCAGAGAATGCACCTCATTTGCTAACAGACCTTTAATTACTTTATTAAAATCACTAGTCTCAGTTCGGCTTTGTTAAGGGCATATCCTGCCTCTTAAACCTGGTTGATTTCTTTGAAACAGTCACCAAGGCCATTGACGAGGGGAAGGTGGTCCACACAGCCTACCTGGACCTCGCAAAAGCCTTCGATACAATACCCCACTCAGGCATTATAGATAAACTCACCAGCTTAAATATAAACCCCTATGTCACTAGATGGATTGCAAACTGGCTCAAGGACAGAACCCACATGGTTAGAATTGCTGGAGCCATGTCAGACTCCAAACCAGTTACAAGTGGTGTCCCACAAGGCTCAGTCTTGGGACCTCTCTTGTTCGGTATATATTTCTCGGAGGTACAGGCCAACACGGAAGGACTGTGGCTGACCAAGTTCGGAGATGACTGCAAACTGGGCGCCATAATCGACTCTCCAGCCGACACAAGCATCCTCCAAAAGGGCCTCATAGAAACAGACAACTGGTGCCAGAGACATAGCCTCAAGCTAAATGCCAAAAAGTGTATAGCCATCCCCTTTGGCAAAAACAAAGTGCCCACAAATTACCACATAGGTGGTAATCCATTAAGTACAGAAGAAGTAATTAGGGACCTGGGGACCCAAGTTGATAGCAATCTCTCATTTGACAACCACATAGCCAAAGTGGTTAGAAAAACATTTTATATAGCCCACCTAATCATGAAGGGATTCACATCTAGATCAGGGAGGTCATCGTGCCTCTTTACTCATCCCTCATCAGGCCCATAATTGAGTACAATGCCCTTTGGGATGTACCTTACCAGACACCTGCAGCAACTGGAAAGACCCCAAAAGTACCTCACCAAGAGGATCAAAGGCTCAAACGGATGCCATATGCTGCCCGGTTAAAGAAACTCCAGCTCTACTCAGTGGCATACCGCCTGTTCAGAGGCGATCTGTGCCTGACGTGATAAAGCCATGTCCAACCCGGAATTAATGGACATGCTGCATCTCAGAAAATCCAAATCCCATCGAGCTACGCTACCGAGAGACTTGAACCTCAGCACTGAAATAAACAGGACATGCTGGAGGGACAGATTCATAACCCAGAGGCTCCCTTCACTCTGGAATAAAATCCCAGTCCAGGTTAGGCAGAGTCCCTCACTGACCCTCTTCAAGAGGAATCTTGATGAGTGGATGGGAGATCGTAGGTTTACCCCGGGTATCACTTCTGTGTCACTGTTAGACAGAGGCACAGTATACTAACCTCGAAAAAGGGCATAGCAAAATAAATTTAAAATGGGTGGCAAAAGCCAAACACATTCTGGCTGGGCTTATAAATGCCCTAGGGCAGATAGCCTAGTATGAGCCTATGAACCTATAGGTATGCCCATGTAAGCATGGGGGGGGCACACCCCTGAGATGAGCTGCCAAAACCTCAGTGCAGGTGGAACAGTTCCAGTCCTCCTTTTTGCCTCTTCTCTCAAATGTTACTAGGTGGACTTCAAGGTCATCTTCATTGTTAACATCTTGAGCAGAGGATTAGACATGGGTTTTGTCATAATTATGGTTACTGCCACCAGAATGGACTTAGCAGAGTAGTTATCATTTGCAGCAGCTGTTCTACTGTGCCCACACATAGTCCTCATGTTTCTCCACTGGTCCACTTCCCTGGGACTCCATATCTGTTCTGGACTGTAGCATGGCTCTTGGAACTACATTAAAGGAGTAGCAAAATTCAAAATCAGGAAATCAGAAGTAGGACAGAAAAAGTCCTTTTATGTGACACAGGAAATTA
Organism: Protopterus annectens; assembly: GCF_019279795.1. Classification (NCBI taxonomy): domain Eukaryota; kingdom Metazoa; phylum Chordata; order Ceratodontiformes; family Protopteridae; genus Protopterus; species Protopterus annectens. Next base: position 1,719,256,867 of record NC_056733.1, on the reverse strand, counting down.
GTCTTGCTATTCAACTTCATCATGTGGATTTGGAACCACATTCTTTGTTAGTTTATATTGTTAAATGTTAAAATAACTAATCCTAAACACTGTAATACTTCAGTCATGACCCAGGCCATATGGCAATAGTGAAAATACAGACAGATAGGCATGAAGGAAAAACAAATGATATAAATACATCTTCGAGCTAGATTAATACATAGAAAAAACTCAAAATAAATGGACTGGTACACTGCTAAAAACAAATTAAATAAAATGCAAAGCACACTATTCTGTGGCCGCTATCAATACTGTGTTTTAACATAGTTCAGTTCTACTTATGCAAGGTTTGCAAATGTTAAGACAATTGCTGGGTACACACTTGTTATAGCAATAGAGAAAGTGAAACCTTCTGTGCTTTTATTGGATTAGGGTTGAAAAATTATTTTGTTTTGATGACAGATTGTTTTATCAATCAAATAAAGGTAACAATGGATGTACGTGAGTCCATGATAGGCTGATTTAATTGCAACAAATTGGGAATCATAGCTTGTCATGTTGTCATTAACTGTAAGTTCAATGCCATTATTTTTACAAGATATTTATACATGATGTTTTCATCATATCAATGGGTAGTGAAAGAATATTTGTATTTGTAAAATATTTGAATGCTATCAGTATCTTTTTAGTTTCACATACAAATCAGCTAACTGCAATTTTTTTTTTAATCCAGTTCAATGTTAATGTGGCAAAAGGTACATTTGAATCTAAAATATTTCATACAACCCAGTTTGCAAATGCATGTTTATATAGAAGCAGTGGTTATCCAGAACATTTAAAAAAGGAAGTGGTATAAGGATAGGCCATAAGATTCAAAAAACTCACAGATTCTAAAGCTATTTTGGTGAGGAATTGGACAGGTTAAGTAGTATGTTTACACGCAGGGGATATGAGGTAACTTATATTGATCAAGTCATAAGTGAGTTCAATGGTTAGAGAAAAGGTGAGCATATGTATCCACGATGACAGATCAGAGTGGGGGGTTTCAGTTAATTAGTGCAGAAGTTAATACTCAGTTCTCTTTGAACAGTGCCACTATATATTGTGTTGATGCTAATGCTTTAAACTGAGTAATGATAATCAATTGGAAAATAATACAATATAATTCAGAATTAGTAAATATGTTAAGTAGATGACCTTTATTTTCCGGTAATAAAAGTAGTAGCATTAAGGATATTTGAAAAAAAAGAAAATGGTGTTGTACAAGTTACAGTACTTTCTCTGGTAGTTGGCACAGATGGTTAAGTCAGTGGGATGAAGTACAGAGCTTGATTCCCTCAGTCCTCCTTTGTCTAATGTACAGCCATTGAGCAACTCAGCTAACTACATTTTGTTCCTGGGTCTCCCCTGAAGAAAGACTGTGTGTTCAGTAGGCCTATCCAGTTAACAAATTTGTGTTATTGGTATTACTTTTCCTTGTCTATTTTGTAAGTTATCTAGATCTGTTAAAGCAAAAACATTTTTTGAATACTATGCTCAGGTATTTTTTCCCTGAAGGTAGATATACCTGTAATTCAGAGAAAGTGGTTCAGTTACCCACATGGTTTTCATGTAAGGCATTCTATGTTGAAATCCCAATAGGAAATTAAGTACTAGAATTAAAGAATGTCTAAATGCAATAAGGAAAAAAAAATGTGTGATCATTTATTATGTAATCATTCTGCCACATGTAGTAACTTCAAATAATTTGTTTTTAATGTTTTTGACTCAATACAGGAGGAATTTAAATTACTATTTAAGACATAGGGAAATACTTTGGCAAATCATAGTGAATGACACTTCTCACATGACAATAATGATACTTTAAATAATGTGTCTTTTGAAAACTAATGAATTTCATAAAGACTGATTGGAGTTTTTTTGTTGCTGTGTAGTTACAAATGCATTTATGCAACAGATTAATGTGTGACAGTTCTGATGAAGAGTTCATTACTACACTATCATCTATTAACTGGAACTTGCTAAAAATCCTCCCCTTAGACAATGTTGTAAATTAATTCAATACAAGTTTTCTAAAATGTCTAAATAGCATTACATTTTCTAGAAGTAAGATACTAAAAGCCAATAATGCAATTTGGTTATCCAAAAAGAATAGATTGCTAATGCAGGATAGATAAAAAGCATGGAAAGAATGGCAAAAATATAAAATAGCTCAATATCTTAAAAACTTCAGAAAGCTTTGCAATCGTACTAAAAAGCAAATCAGTGAAGACAAAAGGTTATATTGTAATAATTTTCAGAATAATTCTGAATACAACCCTAAAAAAAATTGGACATTCATTAAAGAAATCTTATATCCCAGCCAAAAATTCAACCCAAACCCCTCTCCTGATAACTCACCACTAGAAACTGCAATATAGTTCTTATTTTATAAGAAGTATAGCATTTCTAACTAAGGATTCTTTACCATCTAATTCCAGCCCTGTTCATCAGCCCCATATATCCACATCCTCTTTTACCTTCCAACCAGTACCCACATCCTATGTATATAAAATTACTTTTAAACAAACAAACTGTGCTCTTCTTTAGCTGATGACCTTCCAAGTGAGTACCTAAAAACAAATACCAATAGCATTGCCTATCCTGTCTCAGTCCTTATAAATAGGTCAATCCAGGAATCCCACATTCCATCTCTCTGGAAAAAGTCACACTTTATCCCCTCTGCACAAAGGAGGAAATATAACCAACATTAATAACTTTAGAATTATAACAATCTTATCTCCCCTAAATAAAATACTTGAAAAATGTATTCAAAAATAATTTCTAGATGATCTCCTGCAGGAAGAACTCCTGTCCGCTACACAACATTGCTTCCATCCTTCCCATATTACTAGCACTGCCCTTCTAACCTATATAAATACTATCAATAAAGCTAGAGATAAAGTGCTTAGCTTTACTGATTGATGATACTGTAACATAGTGATGCTGATAATAACGAATCATATGTATAAATCGTAGTATTTTACTCTCTGCAGTGTGTGTAGCAAAGCTTTACACAATCACTCCACAGCGACAGCCTTCACCTTCAAACACCTATGCTACGGCTTGATCAGTCACTAAACTTTCATTTCCACATAGACAAAGTGAGAGCCAAAGTAAACTCCCTCCTCTTCTGGGCCAAAAAGATCTCCCCTTTTTTATCCTAACCAGAAAGAGCAGCCAATGGCAAATGAGTTCTTCTTTCTCAGCTTGAATATGCACTACCAAGTTTTGTTTCTGCCTACAAAAAAAACATTTCCACACTCCAGACTATCTCTAATGGCATCTGCTAATTCATTACAAACTCACGTCTTTATGATCATCACAGTTATTACCCTAGAAAAAGTCAAATGGAGCCATAAAACAAAGATTTAAATTACTTTTAGGATTCCAGCTCCACAGATGTACTCCCCTTGCAGCTAGACGTCATAAAAAAACACCTTCTCATACAACCTGATACACTGCTCACAATCCAGACCAATTCTCATTACCCCTAGAATCAAGTCTACAGCACTGCACATGCTTTCTGCTCTCAGACACCTACTCTTTGGCAAGGTCTTCTCATCAACATTAAGGAAATTAACACTTATGCCAAATTCAAAATGCAACTCAAAAGTATTTCTTCAAACTAAATGCTCCTGCTTTAGCCCAGGACCCTTTTTGAGTCTGTTCTCCTCTCTTAAGATTCATTAAATATTGACCCACTTTAGAAACAAAGATATATATATATATATATATATATATATATATATATATATATATATATATATATATATATATATATACATATACACACCCACACACACACGTATATGTATGCCCTTCATAAGTTCAAAATTTCAAAACTTGGAACTGTAAATGGTCGAGACCATAAGATCGAAGTTCTGAAACATTAAACGTTTTGAATGAAGATTGCCATACAGCACAGAACAGGAAATTTACTGTTTTCCTCACTATGGTAGAAATCCAGAGTTGGTATATTTATTTAGCAGAGGGTGTGGAGGGTGCTTACTCTCCTGCAAAAACATAAAAAAAAAATTAAATTTTTTTTATCACAAATTTGAAGTTTCATAACTTTGACCTTATGGTCTGACTATTTGCAATTTACTTCAAGCCTATGAAGTAGATCTCTCTCTCTCTCTCTATATATATATATATATATATATATATATATTATTTTACGCATTATTTGATTGTACATTGGACTATGCTTTTCACTACAATGTAGACACATAGTTGTTTATATGTAATTAGTCTGAACTACTCTGTTATTGCTTACTTATTTGCATTTTTGTTTGTAAAATATTTTGTATTTCACTTGGGCTGAGCCTGACAATGGTCAATATTGATTGCTACACTACTTCAGTTAACAAACAGAAAATAAATAAAAAATAAATAAATTGTGTACAGAATGGAGGGCTCTTACAGACAATACATATTGAAGGCTTGGTAGCGATATGCTGATTGCAATTGTCCACCTGCCCTTTAAGGATAAAAAATGAGACATTGTATATGAAACTTTCATTTTGTTCAGGGCTTTTATACTTTGCTGTTCTTTTTTCTTGGAAAAGGTCAGTGTTTGGTCCATGATAATTCACAGATACTTTTGAGAGATAGTACAAGGTATGGGAGTGGTATCTGGATCCTTAATTAGTAAGTATATGGTATCAGCTAGGTTATACGTCCCAAGCACCATAACTCTTGATTCGTTAGTATTAATAGTTAGTCTAGGCAGAGATTCAATAAACTCCATGAAGGCTTCACACAAAGCCTACCCAGGTTTACATGTGTGCGCAGTAATGCGTGGTGAGCAGCAGTGCTCATTGCATATTCATGCTGTGCACCATGTTTAAACATAAATAAGCAACATTTTGTGACTGGCAACAGTATTAACAGCCAGGAAACTGTGTAAGCAAACATACATAGCAATTCTGTTTAAGTGATGGGCAGCACAGTGGTGCAGTGGTTAACATTGTCACCTTCTAGCAAAAGCATCTCTGGTTCGATTCTTGGTTGGGGCATCTTCTGCGCAGAGTCTGCATGTTCTCTCTGCATTCATGTAAGTTTCTTCCCACGTTCCAAAGACGTGTCTGGAGTTCTCCTTGGGCTTATACCCTGAAAATAGGCTGTGTTCCAGTTGGACTTTTTCAGTAAACAAATGCAAAAAAAAAAGTCAGAGCACTGAAGTTCTGCTGTTTTGCACAAACTGCCTCAATGATCTCCAGAGCTTAACAGATAATAATTTTCATAGCTCTCAATCTCTTAGTGCAAGACTTTTGGACAAAGGCCAACATATTGGGGGGGGGTGATGACCCAGAGTTAGGGACAGATTTAACAAATTTGCTCTTTAGAAATCTACTAGAATAACAAGGGATTTGTGTGAAAGCACATTTTCTGAAGGATTTGAAGCCTGAAAATCAAACGTATGTAATTATTGAGGCACATCAGTTCTGAGATCATCCCAGTGCTATGACAGAAAATACAACTTTAATAAGGAACACACCAATAGATATATAACACAAAAACTGTGAATTCTGTAAGAATCTGGATAGTTGAAAGGTATGATAGTTAAGTATATGGTCTAAGCACAGCGTAGGGCAGTATACACAGTGCAGAGAAAAGTAAAATCCCCTTCCTGGCATTCCTTACTGAAGTTGTGTAAAGGATCTGTAAGGGTACATAGACTGCCATGTAAAATAAACACTCAGGGAAAATGTGTGTATTGAATAGGGACACACAGATGAATTGTAGAAATGAACGCACTGAAAGAGGACAGGATAAACAACCTAATGTGCAACAGATGAGGGCATGCCAATGGAAGACAGTTGTAGTAGCAACACCAATCACATATCAATATGGTACAGTAGGAACTGCACAGTGAAAGTTTGTATTATGTGATTGTCGCACAAGGTGACATAATGATGGTGAAGATGTCTGTGTGAGATAAACATCTTACATTAACAATGCAGAGGACTTCTCTCAGGAATCTGACATACAATTGGGGTAGGATGCACATTTTGAAGCTGTGCAGACTGATTTGCCAGAATATGAGTGTAATCTCAGCAGAGATCTCCAGAAAGTGGGACACAGGTAAAAGCCCATGGACAACAGTAAAAGAAGCAAGCACAATCATGGACAGTATCAGAATAATACCACCAGCAATCCCGTGTCTCTAACATAACATATGTGATTTAGTGTGATCAGAGGTGATTCTGCAGAAACATTCTTGTACAATTATTATGGCATGTCCAGACTCTATAAGGGTGACCATGCACACTGTACAGGCAATGTAACATCTGCTGGAGGTGTTAGGAGGGACACTGCTATACCTGTATGCAACATAATGATCAATACAGGCTAGTTGACTGGTGTGCATGGCATATCTATCTATCTATCTATCTATCTATCTATCTATCTATCTATCTAGCTATCTATCGATCTTTCTGTCTAGCTATCATCTATCTATATATGGCACAATCCACATTGCTACAAATTTTACCCATGCCATTAATGTTGTCAAACAGTTATGTATGTACTGTTTGCATCACTGGAACATGTACCACACATGTATCTGGTGTAATGACTTGATGGGGGTTCCACACCATCATACATTAATGTTTATGCCAATTATGTTTATGGCCAATAAAAAGTGTGACAGCTCACTATGACAAAGGTAGAACACTTCAGTTACACATCACTGGAAGATGTGCTGAAAGTACATAAAGAATGGTGCATTGTACTCCGTTATTGGTGTGATAAAGGCTGTGAACTATAGAAGTATTATGGCCTCTGATGTTGATGTCCTTCACATACTCAGTAGTTATGTTAAACACAAGGAGTAGTCAGCACTGTGACCACTTGCTGGTGGACGTTCCACTTACCATCTACCCAGGACAAAGGTCACATACATATTTGTCTGATTATAGGGTGTAATGTCTACATTATAGTTGGGTTGTGGGCTTGTTTTCCTGAATTAACAAATCTCCCATGTCTTTTTGTCACTGCAGGTGGTGTCATGGCTGTGGCAGCAATCCTTGGTGTGTGTTGATACTCAGCTGGAGTCAATGATTGCCCACAAGCTGTAGTCCTTCAGACAGCTGTTTGGACACAGGATGTGTATGTCATCTATGATGGCTGTCACTTAAATAAAGGACAGGACAGGAAAAGGACTAGCAGACAGCCCTGATGTATGAATCTGATCACTAGACCTTCACATAGGTCAGATATTTAGATGCCACATATGTGATACAGTAGTCTACCCACTTGGTAATAGAGATGTACATGGCTACATCTGACAGTGCTGAGTGAATACCTCATTGTGGATTTGTGTCAAATACCTTGAGCTTCTCAAGTTCAAAAGGATGATTGTGTTGTCATTACGCATGTCCTTGATGACCTCTTTGAGGACATCTAACAGATGTAACAGTCATGGTGTAGTATTAATAACTCACATGGGTCTGTTGCACACAGCCAGGATATCAATAGTGTCCATCTAGAAAAGGTCCTTGATGACATGTTGGTCTACCTCACAGATGAGGAAAGTTAGGATGTGTCTGTACATGCATGCATCGGGTGCTGTCCTCCCCCAACTCAAATAGCTGCATGTTGATACACACCCCTTCTGCAGGAACATAGTCTTTGTGTGGGTTCTGTTGAAGTGTGTATTCAGCTATGTCAGAAAGGTGTATGTGACAAGTCATGTGATAGGAACTCTGTGATGTTATCACAGCCCACTGATTCTGTGTGATAGACTTGGATGAAGGTAAGAGAGTAAATACTGGCTAGCCTCAGCTGGCCTAGGGTTTGAACACAATCCCCTCATGCAGGTATCATTGGCAAATTCTCCCAGCTGCAGATTAAATTTTATGTCACTAGATGGATAAATCAACCTGTACCCATAGAGCTGTCACCATTGGTGTACCCCAGGGATCTGTCCTTGGCGCTTTATAGTTTGAAATCTATTTCTCAACTGTTCAAGCTACAGCATACAGCTTTTGGCTTACCACATTTGTTGATTCTTGCATACTGGGTGCAATCATTGAGTCTAGCTATGATATTAACATACTAGAGGAGGAGCTAACACAGACAAATAATTGGTGGCAAAGCCACACTGTCTTCAAATAAATGCAACAAAAAGTGTCATTAGTTTGGCCTTCTGCAAAGTGGAATTTTCTGCTAAATACAGCATTGACAAAAGCCCTGCTATGCTGAAACCCAGTGATGCAAGCAGTGGGAACACACATACATAGCAATCTGAACTTTGACTACTAAGTGTCCACACTGGTATTGAAAGCCTATGTTGTGCACATCATAAATCATAGTATCATATTAAGATCTCAGGAGTATATTATAGGACTGTACTTGAACCTCATCAGAGCACTAATATAGGGTATAATGCTTTCTTTTGCATGTACTTCATGAGACATATGCAGCAGCTGGGGAGAGCACAGTGGTTACTCATTAAGAAGACATAATGCCTACAAACCATTGCATGATGTACATGGATAGACTGAAATATGTATAGGAAGAAGTGATTTCTGCCTGGCCTCCAGGCCAGTCTCTGACACTGCCCTAGTGTGAATAGTGCACATCCACAAATCTGATATAACTGATGGCATCAACAGTGTCTGGTGAGGAAAATATGGCAATAACAGTGTTCCACATGTTGTTTCAAAAGGCTGTCTGTAATGTCATGCAAGTGCACACCCCCAGTGAGAATAGAATCCCTATCTATCTAAGTATACTGACTACAGAACTCAGTACTTTATGCTAGCACCATGGCAGAAGTATGACGTTTTAAAGGCTGCAGGACAACGTATAGTGAATAACATCAGCAGGGTATGTTGGACAGAAGATGCTCAGAGGTCTGCATGAAATGGAGGTGTAGGCATGTGCAAGTATCAGACGACTGTCAATCCATGGGATTCAAGCAGTAACTGTAGGATACACACCTCTGCTGTTCTGGCTAGAAACAGACACACAGTTGACTGCAGTGAGAACAGAACCTCTACCTAAGTACACAGACTACAGAACGCACTACTTTACGCTAGTGCTATGGAATAAGTCTGACTTCTACAAGGCTGCAGGACAACTTATAGTGGATGACATCAGCAGTACACGATGGAGAGAAAATGTTGGGATGCCTACATGAATGGATGTGTAGGTATGTGCATGTATCAAAATACTGTCAATCTATGGTATTGGAGTGATAATTGTAGGATACACACCTCTGCTCTTCTGGCTACACACACACATACACACACACACACACACACACACACACACACACACACACACACACACACACACACACACACACACACACACACACACACACACACACACACAGACACACACATATTTATTCAAGTACATAGACTACAGAATTCACTACTTTACCCTAGTGCCACCACGCAAGTCTGACTTTTTCAAGGCTGCAGGACAACATATAGTGGATGACATCAGGAAGCCATGCTGGAAAGAAGATGTTGGGAGGCCTGCATAGGTTTATAGTTTCATAGGTTCATAGGTGGTTACTGGCTAATGGCCCAAGGGCATTTACAAGCCTAGCTGTTTAAAACCAGAAGTACCCTAATTCAGCATAGTTAGATGGTCATTGTTAGGACAGCAGTTTTGTGTTCAGCATCGACTGCCCCTGTCCATGAGGGACATGGGTGCCATCTCAGGGGTGAATTTACAATCAGCCATCCAGTTATCAAGGTTGCACTTGAATGCGGTCATTGAGGAGCACTACTTCACATGCAGTTGCAGCCTATTATAGATTAGTGGCAATCACTGGAAGATATATCTGTCTCGTCAGCATGTTATGTTTATGTCACAGGCTAAGGTGAGATCCCTGGAGCAAGTTATTCTTGTCTCATTTGAATTGTAGATGTCCAGCATTTCCAGTAGGGCAGGATATAAGACTACTCTGTAGGCCAGGCATAGGTCACCTCTCAGCAGCTTGCATGATGCTGAGTACAGTGACAGGTCTTTCAATCTTTCCATATATGTCATGTTTTGCAGGCTCTGGATTATCCCGGTCACAAACCTCTGTATTTTCTCCAGTTGATGCAGGTGTCTGGTGAGGTACAGACAGAAAGGAGCATTGTACTCAATTAGTGGTCTCATAAGGGTCCAGTACAGTGGAGCTATGACCTCCCAAGTCTTAGAATATGATGCCATTATTTATGAGTTGCACAATGTAGAATGTGTGTTTCACCACTATGGACACATAGTGATTCATGTGTAGCTTGCTATCAGCATGTGTTCCCAAGTCTTTGTAATACTGTGTTTGAGCTTACAGGGGTGCTATGTATATCATAATTAGCAGGAATACTTCAATGCCAAAGGAGACAATGAGGCATTTATTGCTTTAAGGTTCAGTCCATGAGATTTGTCCCAGTAATTTCTCTGTGTCAGCCCTTTCTGTAATATGCTAACATCGTTGGGGGAGTCTATATGAGTATGCCAAGTTGATGGCCATCTGCAAACTTGGTAAGCCACAGGCCATCTACTTTTTCTTGGAGTTCAGAGAAATAGTTCCAGACATTTGAGGGCCCAGCACAAATTTTTGTGGTATTCCACTGTTAAGTGGTCTAGTGGTAGAGGAGCATGCCACGACTTTGACAGTGTGCATTCTGCCAGTTGGCTACCCATTTAGTAATGTATGGATAACCCTCATATGGAAGATTTTCTCTATGATACCTGAATGGGGGATAGTGGCAAAGGCCTTGTATAAATAAACTTATGTGGTATGTCCTGTTATACTTCATCCAGGTCATTGGGGTCATTATCAAAGAAGTCCACTAGGTTTAATAAGCTAGATCTACACTTGGCAGAACCAAAATGGGTTGGGTCAAGTGTATTGAAGGTCACCTATTTCCATGCAGATAAGTTCCATGATGATTTCACACATAGCCTTGCAGATAAGGCTGTTTAGGCTTATGGGTCAATAGTTCTAGTTGTTACCAGACTGGTGTGCATTGCATATCACACAACATATTAATGTATGCAGTGTAGTTTATATATGTTGAAAAAAGTACTTAGAAACCAGGGTTGCAGTGCTTGTGGGAGGAACACATGGTTGCATTGTAAATATGTGACTTGTTCTTAGGTAGGGCCTGCAGTTTATGTTTCTACATATAATTTCATGCCATGAACAGAAAATGGATAGTGAACAGCACTAATGCATAGTAATATTTAGCTTTCCATAGTGCAGTAAGCAGCAGATTTGCGCAACAGTTGGCAAAGTGTTTGTACATGTGAGATACACATTTCCATTACTTTCCTTATTTGCACATAGTAATGGAGTGCGGAAACATGAACCATATTGCTAAAAGTCAGAGAGTTAGTATTGATTGTATGAAACACACGTGCTGCTTAACTGACTCTGTGGCAGCAGGTATAATTGAGTTGACATACTTTATTTTTTTTTTTTAGCCCCGATGATAGTGGATCAAATCCAGGTGTATCTAAGACTTTTAAATAAACAGTGATAATGGAATGACATTAATTGTTTATAGTACACGTGTTGCTATGTGTTGACAAAGCACAGCAGCATTAAACAGCATTACGCAGAAGTAACAGCAGCAATTGTACCACTGCTCACCATCACTTGGCATTGCTTTGCAATGCCAAACTCCATGCAAATATAGAGGCCAAAAAGTAAAGGTATCTATTACTTTTTCTGCTACTTATGTGCATTGTTTTTTTCTATTTTTTTGACAAGATTATAATTGTTAAAATTGGTTAGATAGGAAAGTGGTGAAATGGAAAGCAAGCAGGGGAAGAATAAAAGGAAAGTAATACAGGAATATGCAGGAGGGAGGTAGGACAGAACCATAGCTATCCATTTTTTTCAACAGTAAAAGCTGTTCATATGTGCAGAATATTAGCTAAATTTGGACTGTCACCTCCAGAGAGAGGAAGGGGAGTGACAACAATGTCTTCATGTTATATAGTCAATTGGACTGAAACAAGTGAGTCTAGAAGACACTTATGTGAAATGGAGAGCTATGTATGGGGTGTTTTTTTGTGGGACAGGTGCCTATTATAAGAGAGGACTGATGGGAAAGTGACATAGGCATGTCTGGGTCAGGTAAGTTGGGTAGGTAAGGAAGCAAATGCAAACAAACAAGGCAAACAAGACAAAAGACAGTGATGGTGAGGGACACAAAAGGTTTGGGGCAGCATGATTGGTGTGAGGAAGGGGACAACACAAGCTCATGCTCATCAAGCTTGCAGACAGTGAGAATCATGTCCTCACAAATTGGTCTGTCATCACTGTCCCTTTACTCCACTGGCAGCTGGAGTGCTTGAATTCCTCTCCTACTATAGACCTTGAGTGAGAGCAGCCTCTCCATCCAGTGTAGATGTACACCAATGGGGTGATGCACAACCCTACGTACCAATCCTGGCATATCTCGGTGGGTGATGAATTTAGCACCTCCTCCACTGGTCCTGGAGGGCACTACTGCACCAGTTTCTGGGGCAGTACTACCTGAGGTTGCAGGTAGTGCAGGGGCAGCAGAGGCAATCCTGCCAGGGTGGCTGCCAGACATGCTGGGTATTGCTGCTGGAGCCAGTGGAGTGGGGGCAGGCTGATCCAGTGGGGCTGGCCTACCTCTCTGTGCTATGTAGCATTTAGTGATATGGTACACATGAATGACATGAAGACATTTTAATGATACATAATAGAAAATAGAAAAAGAGAGTTAATGGTTGGGGTGAGAGAAAAAAATAGATAAAAGTAGTGCCATATGTGACGTACAATGCATTAACACAATTATACAACTCTTTTTATCTGAAGTATTGCATTTAAGTATATGTCATAACAGATACACACTATACTACAGATTGCTGAAAGTAATCATTGAAATGTGCATGCACTGCATTTATGTGTGTTCCAGTTGCACAGAATACAGTTTACAGCATGGCATTTGTGCCACTGTTATAGAGTTTTTAATTTAATGTAAATATTATTAAATAAATAACAATATTGTATAGTTGTGAATCTTGGTATTTGACTCCACAACCTCTGACTACAGTCTAATATTTGACTCCTACATTTGTTTGTGCTACAGATAATGCATGCATACTTGCTTTTAGGTTCATAGGTTCATAGGTAGTTACTAGGCTATCTGCCCAAGGGGATTTATAAGCCTAGCCAGAGTGTGTCAGATTTCATTGCCCCATTGATTAATTAACTGAGCCTCTGTCAAGAAGAGCCAATGAAGTGATCCTAGGGGTGTATTTTCTGTTACCCATCCACTTGTCAAGGTTTCTCTTGAAGAGTGTTAGTGAGGGGCTCTGCCTAATGTAGTTAGGAATTTTGTTCCAAAGCATGGGGAGTCTCTGTGACAGGAATCTATCCCTCCAGCATGTTCTATTTGTTGTTGTGGTGAGGTTTAGCTCACTAGATGGAGTGGCTCCCAGTGACTTGGATTTCTTTAGGTGGAGCATGTCCATCAATTCTGAGTTGGACATGGCTTTGTAAGTCAGGCAGAGATCACCTCTGAGTAAGTGATATGCCACTGAGTACAGCTAGAGTTTTTCCAGTCGGGCTGCATAGGACATATGTTTGAGGCCAGTAATCCTCTTGGTGAGGTACTTTTGTGGTCTTTCCAGCTGTTGGAAGTGTTTTGTGAGGTACATCCCAAATGGGGCATTGTACTCTATGATGGGTCTGATGAGTGAAGAGTAGAGGGACACTATAGCCTCTTTATTTCTAGATGTGAACCCTTTAGTAATTAGATGGGTTACATAGAAGGATTTCCTAGCTACTTTGGCAATATGACTGTCAAAGGAGAGATTACTATCTGGGTCCCCATATTTCTTATTACCTCTTCTGTATTAAGGAGGCTGCCACCTATGTGGTAATTCATGGGTGTTTTGTTTTTCCAAATGGGATGACTATGCATTTTTTGGTATTTAGCTTGAGACGTTGACTTTGACACCAGGGGTCCGTTTCAGTAAGGCCCTTTTGGAGAATGCCCGTGTCAGCTGGAGAGTCAATTATGGCTCCCAGTTTGCAGTCATCGGCGAACTTGGTTAGCCATAGTCATCCTGTGTTTGCCTGTACTTCTGAGAAGTATATGCCAAACAGTAGGGGTCCCAGGACCGAGCCTTGTGAGACATCACTTGTGACTGGTTTAGAGTCGGACCTGGATCCCTCTATTCTTACCATGTGAGTTCTGTCTGTAAGCCAGTTGGCAACCCATCTCATGACATAGGGGTTTATGCTCAGTCTGGTGAGTTTTTCTATAATTCCCGAGTGGATAATGGTGTCAAAAGCTTTGGCGTGGTCAAGGTAGGCTGTGTGAACCATCTTTCCCTCATCTATGGCCTTGGTGACTATCTCAAAGAAGTCAAGCAGGTTCAGTAGGCATGATCTGCCTTAACAAAGCCAAACTGGGTCCGGGCAAGCATTTGGTGGTTCCCAATGTCTTTGTTAATGAGTTCCATGATAATGCGCTCCATAGCCTTGCAGACCAGGCTATTCAGGCTTATGGGACAATAGTTACCAGGGTCAGTTGTGGCCCCTCATTTGTGGAGCAGAATAACCATTGCTGTGCACCATTCTATGGGCACATAGCCTGTGGACAGGCTGAGGTTGAACAGTGTGCTTAGGTGGGGGGTCAGTTTGTCCTGTAGTTCGTGCAAGACACACCCTGGGACAGCATCTGTCTCCATTGATGCTGTGCTTTTGGCTTTTGAATTTGGGATATACATAGTCAATTTCGTACAACTGTACAAAAGACCCATAAAGCTGTCTTTAACTTTTAAAGCTACAGTAACACTTCTCTTCTGCTACATACATATCACTTGCTTCCCTCAGTCTCTCCATCTGAGTAACATGAGCCTGCTTTTTGAACTCATGTTCAGTGGCAGCTGGAGAAAGAACAGAAAAGAGCAGAAGAGTATTATGCATACCAGTCTTGCCTATATTTAGCTTTCTAAGTCTTATAAGTACTCTCTTATTGTCATACTTACACAGTATGGGATATCAGCAGTCTCAAACTCATATAATCAATGGTTGAGGGTATCTTTTTTTGCCTGTGTAGGTCATTAAAATGATGCCTACACTGCTGTCCAGTGGCATTGAATACAGCTTGGGCCACACTATTTCATGCCTCAGACTTGTACTGGAAGCCAGAATAGTCCCCCTGCAGAAGCCTTTGGCTGTGGTGCTTTATCAGGAGTTCAATAAATATCCTGGACTCCTTGGCACTCCAGCTCTGTGCCTAAACTTGGCTTCTTCCTTTCTAATGATAGCCATGTCTAGCAGCCAAATTAGAGCAATGGAAACTAGTGCTTTCTCACCAGTTTCAGTTATCACATTTACTGGCAGTGAGCAACAATGCCAACTATGTCTGCACAATGTTAGGCAGACAGCAACAGTGATAAAGAGGGAGCTAAGCAATTTTTGAAATTGGAAGGTTAATCTGACACTTGGCCTTAGTTTAAAGGGTGCCAACTGATGTAGCCTGGAAATATATATTGGAAATTGGAAGGTAACTGTTAGGTAATTTAAGTTTGCTGACATGTACTGGGGCCATAAATATAATGATATGACACATTTGTTTTTGCCTTTATACACTGAGGAAAACTGATTTCTACACTGCGGGATTAAAATCTAGGCATAAGAAACAGAATATTTTCTTCCACAGCATTGGTTTTCCATCTTTGCCACAGCAGAAGTGTTGCTCAAACATAGTCAGTAGTTATACATAAATAAAGGTGCCAGTTTGAGCTGTTGTGCATGTATGTGTGTGACCTGACAATGTTATTGAGTATAGATCCAGTTGTGTATGTGTCTTATGTAACTGTGAATCCCTTGTTCATAGGTTCATAGGTAGGTACTAGGCTATCGGCCCAAGGGCCTACATAAGCCTAGCCAACAAGGTTCCCTGGCTTACGCCACCCAAGAAAGTTATTTTCCTGTGCCACTGTTGAGCAGAGACACAGAAATGATCCCCGGGGTGTATTTCCAATTTCCCATCCAATCATCAAGATTTTTCTTGAAGAGTGCTAATGAAGTACTTTGCTTGACATAGATGGGTAGCCTGTTCCAGAGTATGGGAAGTCTCTGGGACAGGAATCTATCCCCCCAACATGTCCTGTTTATTGTGGTGACAAGGGTTAGGTCCCTAGAGCCTGTAGCTCAGAGGGATTGGGATTTCTTTAGGTGTAGCATGTCCAACAGCTCTGGGTTTGACATAGTTTTATATGTTAGGCAGAGATCACCTCAGAGTAGGCGATATGCTATGGAGTAAAGCTGGAGTTTTTTGAGACAGTCAGTGTAGGGCATTTGTTTGAGGCCAGTAATCCTCTTTGTGAGGTACTTCTGTGACCTTTCCAGCTGCTGCAGATGTCTTGTGAGGTACATTCCAAAAGAGGCATTGTACTCTATAATGGGTTTAATGAGTGTCAAGTAGAGAGGAACAATGACCTCTTTTTTTCTGGATGGGAACCCTTTTATGATGAGGTGTGCCATGTAGAAGGACTTCCTGACTACTGTGGTGAATTGACTATCAAAGGTTAGACTACTGTCCACCTGGGTCCCAAGGTCTCTTATCACACATTTGGTGTTAAGTAGATTGCTGCCTATGTGGTAGTTCATGGGTACAGAGTTTTTACCAAAGAGGATGACACTGTACTTTTTGGCATTGAGCTTGAGGCCATGGCTCTGACACCAGGCATCTGTCTCAGCGAGGCCCTTCTGTAGGATGTCCACATCATTTGGGGACTTGACTATGGCTCCTAGTTTGCAGTCATCTGTGAACTCTGTTAGCCAGAGGGTGGGATCCAGAGTTTGGAGGTTACCAATGTCTTTGTTAATGAGTTACATGATGATACGTTCCATGCCCTTGCAGACCAGGCTCATCAGGCTAATAGGTCAATAGTTCCAGGGATCAGTGGTGGCTCCCCCTTTGTGGAGTGGGATATCTGTTGTTGTGCGCCATTCAGTGGGCACAAAGCCTGATGCAAGGCTATTATTGAACATGGTGCTTAAGTGGGGAGCCACTTCATTCTGAAGCTCGTGTAAAATGCAGCCTGTGATATTGTCCGGTCCCATGGATGCTGTTTTTTTGGCTTTAGAGACTGCAGCTTTTACCTGTGTAGTTGTGATTACAGGGACTCTGCAGTCTTCCTGTATAGATATGGGCCCTTTAGAGGGTGAGGGGGGGTAAAGTTAGCACTGAACCTATCTGCTAGGATGTTGGCAATATCAGTTGGTTCTGTAATTTTCATGCCATTGTGCTGTAACTCAGAGCAAATCTGGGTGATGCCATCAAGATTCTTGACATAGCTGTAAGCCCAGATAGCAGAATTATACTTACAAAACTATAGTGGACAGTATACCCTCAGTTTTACATCTGAAAACACAATAAGGGTGCCTCGTCCGTCATACACATATTTTATTCATATCAGATCCACTATCTATAAGTGACACTGAATATAAATGGGAAATAAAACAACAGTAAAAGTGTATGGAATATCCTGTATTAAAAACCAGAGCCATTTGTATGGCAATCCTACACTTACACCTGTTGTCACAAGAATGTTGAAATAACAGTTGTCTGTTTTTCAGTTCATTGCTATAAACTGCACTTTCACAACAGTAAAAACAGGTTACACACCCTGTAATAAAACTCAAGACCATCTGTACAACAGCCTTATGCTTG
The DNA here is from genome assembly GCF_019279795.1 of Protopterus annectens. Taxonomy (NCBI): domain Eukaryota; kingdom Metazoa; phylum Chordata; order Ceratodontiformes; family Protopteridae; genus Protopterus; species Protopterus annectens. The sequence continues at coordinate 1,719,239,159 of NC_056733.1, read as the reverse complement.
CACCTGCTGCCACAGGACTAGTTACATGACATTCTCTAGTTTTCCCAATCATTCCTAAGATCTCTGTGTTAACTGCCATGCAGCACAGCTTAGTGTGTTTACCCGATGCCAAACTGAATTACTTGGATCTATCCAATTTGAATTACTGTCTGTTTTATTTCTATTTGCAGGTGTTCAATGGTTGCAGCTGTTGGGGAAACTTGCTAACTGCAGCTCAATGCCACTAAGTGAAGTTGCCTGAGGGAAAACAAAAATAGCAACGGTGTATTTTTTTTTACTTTTGCCTTTTTAAAGGCATCCTGTTGGCAGGTGTTCTGCAGGTGTTCTGTCTGCTTCCTGGGTGGGCCAGTAGTCTAGTCTGTGCACTGCCATGCTTTGCGCAAATGAGATAAGCACAGCCAAACCTGACATTCATTTTCCTTTGTTTCCCATATTTGCACTAAGCCAAAAAAAAAAGGGAAAAAAAGGGAAAAGTGTTTGAAATGAGGAAAAGCAATCTATGACATGTACACTACAAAATGTTAGTAAACATGAAATATTTCTACATAGCTCTGGATTTAAGGTCTCACTCCAATGAACCTTCATAACACAGTAAAGGTGCCATATCCCTCTTTGCCACACAAACACCTTTGCAACAAGGAACTGAAATCATTCCACATACAACCAGCTACAACATTATCTACAGTAATATGAAACCATATACCAGTTATTTATACATTTATTAATTTTTGATGTAGTGCACTCAGTGATCAAATAACCTGTTATGAGTATTGCTTACAAATATACAGGTCTGTCTTCTCTCTTTATGTTTGTTGCTCATTCTTCTCTTATCTAACCAATAATTTGAGACATGCAGTCTGTAAGCCATTCTACACCATTGTCCTTAAAATGTGTGAGGATATTAAATGGCAGTAATATAATATGCAGTTGCCAACAAATGAAGGGAAGGTTGGATGTTAATGAACAGAACCAGTGAGTTGTGTGCTGCTTATTAAAATTTCCAACCTTGACAAAATTACATCTAACAGTTTGTAAGTCTAACCCATTGGATGTAGGGCAGTCTGCATTGCTGTTGTGTTTTCCTTCTCCCTACCAGTAATCATTCACAGTTACAATCCATTAAAAACAAACATTGAGGGAGTGCCTGCACTATGTTTACATCTTCTGATGCATAGAGCCAAGTCTTTAGGATTCAGCAATTCTGAGTTCATGCCTCGTTTTCATCTTCACCATGCTGGCTGCCCTGACTCTACACCATAAAAAGACAACTGTGTAACTAGGGAAACTGAAGGTGAGGAGATTTGTTTATGTGGATATGTGGAGAACACAGAAAAGAGGCTATTACTTTGGGCTGTATCTGCACAGAAGATTACTGATCTTGAGAAGGTATGCTTGCATTTTATCAGCTGTATACTGCATATGCTGAAATGTAATTAAGAAAGATCAGTTTACTAGTATATATATATATATATATATATATATATATATATATATATATATATATATATATATATATACACAAACACACACACACACACACATATATATATATATATATATATATATATATATATATATATATATATATATATATATATATATATATATATATGGGTCTACTTCAAAACATCTAAAACCCATAACATCGAATTTCATAACATCTAACACTACAAATCACATGAAAATAACATCCCCTCCACATATAACGACACCAAACTACCAAACACACTTTTTATTATGTTTCTGCCACCCTGCACCCCCCATGTGGGGGGGCTCCACCCCCACCCCATCCCACTCATAAATTAAATATACCAACTCCAAGATTGTACTACAGTGGGAAAAAGTTAATTTCCTAACCCCACTGTATCAAGCCCCCCTGCAGAAACATAATAAAAAGTGTGTTTGGTAGTTTGGAGTCATTATATATGGAGTGGATGTTTAAGCCACGGTGGTGCAACAGTAGCATTGTCACCTTACAGAAAGAGATTTTTCCCATTCGATTCTTGTTTGGAGCATCTTCTGTGTGGATTTTGCATGTCCTCCCCATGGTCGAGTAACGTTCGAAAGACATGCGTGAATGGGCGTGCCTTTGTTGAAGGTTGGGTGTCGAGCTGGCACCTCGGCACCATAAAAATCTACTGCCAATCATTAGCGGACCGGAGTTCCACTGTGGCAACCCCCTAACCGGGAAAGGCCAAAAGAAAAACAAAATATGTGGACTGGATGTTATTTTCATGTGATTTGTAGTGTTAGATATTATGAGAAATTCGATGTTATGGGTTTTAGATGTTTTGAAGGGGACTATATATATATTAGCAAAGGCTGCACTTTTATCTGTACGCATTAGTTAGAAGTGTACTGATGGTATGGGCATGTCTGTCAGGGCATTTCACAGGTATACATGATTGGAAATACCTTAAAATGGAATGTTCTGTGTTAAATCTGTAGATATGTTACAAGAACAATCCATGTGATAGCACTTTTAGCATTTCAGAGAAGGTTTGAGAGCAAAATCTATTATTTGCCTGTTCTTTTGGGGGTGGGGAAGCAAAGCTGTATTTCTGTTATGACACAACTCTCCTTTTTTTGTATCCAGCCTATTGCTCATATTTCAAATCTCTATACTTTTTATGTTAATCCAGTGTGTCTATATTATAAGATCGAGTGCTTAGGTGATCAAACACTTAAACATCAAACTTGTAATATCGAACCCAAAAATGTCGAGCAGCACAGGAAAACACGTTGGTCGGCCATGGGAAAAAAAAATCATAGCTTTACACCCAAATTAAGTGGGGGGCTATGCCCCCAACACCCCCACACCCCCCTAACTAAATATATCAACTCTGAAATTGCTCTACAGTAGACAAAATGGCAAAATCCGGTGAACAGCCAAGGGAAAACTTTCCCTGCATTAAATCGTCCGTTTGCTGTTTTTTGCTTTCGATATTACAAGTTCGATGTTTAGGTGTTCAATCACCTAAGCATTCAATCTTGGAATATACACCCAATCCAGTGGGTAATGCTGAAATTCTACCTTTTCTTTTTTATCTTGGAACAGTTGTTTGTAGTTGTTTGATACTTATTTGTATTATCCTTCTGTTGTCTTTTAGGACACCTAGGACTATGGCCTCAGGCATCTCAGTCCCTAAAAACCACCCTTCACTGACCCTGAAAATCAGGTCATTGTGGAATCTTTTAGGTGATGTGGTTCCTTCCTGCTTAAGAAGAGATGTGACGGTATATCATGCAGAATTTGGCAGCAGATAGTTGCAGACTTTAATGCAGTAGGCAGCCACAGCAGGACATATGATCAGGTGTGCCATAGGGCCACTGACATGATCTCATCTGCACGGAAGACAGCAGCCGTAGTGTTCCATGATCAGATGGATACCAGGGGGACAGTTACAGAGCCACCATTAACAGAAAATAAAGAGTTCCTGTCCACTTTCAGGGATCCAGACAGCTCCCAGGAAAGTGCAGAACAGCATGTCCTTAACATTGGTGCTACTGTTTCATGGATAGCAGACATGTCCCAAGAGGAGCTTCCAGGTAGGTTTTTATGTCTCACTTGTTAAATACTATTGTATAGTAAAACAATTTAAATCAATATGTTACTTCTGTTTCACAAGAATTTTTTTTCTTGGAGAGGGGGTATTGTAGACTATTACAGTTAACAACACATTCTGATTCACTACACATGGGATTAGGTTGGACTTGTCATCCATGTTCTTGATGAAATATAGTTAATGGACATACAAAGGGGGAAAAGTATTACCCTCTGTGTTACTGTTAATTGTGATTATGTTGTCCTTACCTTTTTATTAACTTCTTCCAGGACCATACAGCATACAGAGCATACCATCATCTACACATGATAAGCCAAATATTTTTATGTCAGTACTGATGAGCAATTCAAAGAAATATTTAGAGTGTGATGCTGATGTCAGGACTGTTGCGTGTCATTTTGTACTGTCTAATAGTGGCACCACTGTTATTTTGTTAGCATATATTAGACTATAGTAGTGTAGGTATTAATTGTTCCTGTGTTTGTTGCTTATTATCACAGGTGATCCTGACAGTTGAAGTGTGGGACTTCTACCTCCTGATGCCAGAGTATCAGCAGACTCTAATGATGATGGTGGCCAAACAAAGGCACAGTTGGGTGTGCAGAGGCTGAATCTGACACTGAGGTTGACAAACAGCCATTCCCTGAAATTTCAATGGACACAGCTAGTAGGCCTACACCTACCCATTCCTGTGAGCCCTTAGATATTGGACTGATGGAGGGTGAGATAATTGATCAAGGAAGGATGGTTACTGCAGATTCAGTGCCTGTTGTCTCTGGTCATAGCCAAAGTGTGGGTGAGGTGTCATGCAGGAGGATTGTCAGGGGTGCTTGGAGGAAGCCTGCTGTCCATCCTCCACCTGATCCAGGTGTCTCTTCCCGTGTCACTCCATGTATTTTTATGGCCAGCATGGATGCACAGGCACATTCCCATAGGTCCTCCAGAGAAATGCTTAACATTGTAGATGTGGTACAGGCTGACATGCATGACTGCCTCCACTGTGTTGCCGATTCAATGGATCGGATGAATGACACATTGGAACAAGTGGTTTCTGTGATGGAATGTCTGCTGGGAGAGGGATGGCATCCTCATGGGTATTGGTCAGCCACATAATCTGCTGTTAGCCAACGTGGCCATGCCTGATCACGCTCCCATAGTGGAAGTACTTCCAATACTCCATCAGTGGTTAAGCTGTCCACATCCTGACATGGCAGGCCATAGGGTCTTGTTCTTGGGCATGCTCCCGGGGGGAGATTGCTCATCAGACATTAGTCATGTTCATGCAGCAGCAGTGCATCTGACCATGGGCATGGACGTGCCATTGCAACTCCTGGCAGAGCCAGTTCTCGTGGTGGGGTACGGAATTGATGAACTGCCATCTCTACCATGCACAGCTCCCACCTGTCTGACATATCAAGATGTAGAGCTAGCACAGAGCCTGGCTGTGTTCATGTAGACACTCACACACCAATTTCACAGGAGGACCCATACAGACACACACACAACTGTTACATGTTTCAGCTATGAAGCTTAAAACTCATTTAGACTCACTGGCCATTTGCGGCTTTATCTGCATGTCTGCCTACTTCTCTTTCTTACTCACATGCACACTCTCTGACCTTCTGTGTTAGCCTACGCTTCCTGCGCCCTCACACAAAACCCTGTGCAAGTGATGATAACTGTACTATGATATCCCTGTTTTGTATCGTTTGGATTCAGGGGTGCATAGCTTTGGATCTGGTGCTCACGGTGCATAGCTGGCTTAGTAATTAGTATATCTGCATTTGTGATATTGAATTGGTAATTGTACCTTTGACTTAGAAAGTTAGACAGTTGATAGCATCAAAATATTTACATCTTTATTGTTAATGAACTTGTGAGGGCTGTGAAGTCTGAAACTGAAATGTGTATCAATGCTTTCTAACTTCTCTCTTTAATGATTTTATAGTACAAATGTATGGTACTAAACTGAGGGCATGCAGTGACTATCAGTACTTTTGAGAGGTATGCCTGTGTGAATCTTTGATGCCTGAGGCCTACTACTTAATAATGGACACATAAAAGTCAAATAAATCTCTGCTGTCAAATATTAAGATCATTTCTGAATAAATCTCCCACCTTTTACTTGCATACACTACCAAGTAACAACATGCAAGGATATGCGCATAATTCATATTATAACACAATACACTCCAGTTTCAACACTTACTTTGTAAATCCAGAGTTGCAACAGTTTTAGTTCAGGGCTGCCTCTGTCTGATGCAAGCAGTATACAACCAATGCATGGGGAGGTAAAGGTTGTGAGATTTGCCTGACATTAATGTTACTATATGTATGGGCATACGAGAAAGGTTTTAGGCCCTTAGGAGGTGAGTGAGTGTGCTATGTGTTGTCTGTTAGCCAATGTGAGGGCATATTGAGCACATCCACATCTGCCTACACCCACAGCCTGCATCCCCCAGTAAATGATCCTGTGGGATATCCCCTTCTAGTGAACATCGGATGTAGTTTGGAGTCGTGCCAGATTTGTAAGTTATCAACAATCGGGAGTGGGGTGTCGCCCAAGTCTGCACCAGACCTCTATCTACATTTTTGTTGCAGATTTGTAAGTTATGGTAACACAAATATTCCCTTGGCATTATACATGACTTGGCAGTTAATAGAGTAGAAGCCCTCTCTATTAATGTAGATCCTTCTGTGTTCCTCAGATGGTGCTTTAATTTCTACATGTTTGCAATCTATGGCATCCAGTACTTCAGGGTAGTGTGCATCTGCTTAGAGTCTTGCATATTTCTGTTTCTATCCTCAGGAGTACAGGGGAAAATGTATGTGGCCACTAGCATATTGTTGCATAGCATTCAGGAATTGATGGTGGATCCTGGATGTTGATGATGTGACATTCCCAACATGTCTCCTGTTGGTCCCTGAAAGGTGCCTCCAGCTAAAATTTTAAGTGCTACACATACCTTTATTTAAGCTGAGGACACCAGAGGTTGAAGAGGTCATGTTGTGTATCTCTGTCCACCCTGTAGTGCTCTACAATTTCCAAATTATGTAAATTGTGATATGTTGCCTGGGATATTAAAACTCTTCTTCTTGGCTTTGGTCTGTTAGCAGCAGCAGCAGCGTAGACTTCAGCCTGTTGCACATACACTTGAATTAAAGCAAAAACAGCCTCTAACATTGTTTCTCTGTAGACTCCTTTCCATGGCTGTATTTAAATAGGTTTTGGAATTCACAAGGAAAACCAGCAGTGAGTTTATACAGCTGCTTTATAGCTTGTTGAACAGCTCCTCCATCTTGGATTAGTTGATTAGCATACAATTCAGCTACTTATCTTGTTTATCTTGTTTGCACAGTGGTGCGCATCTCTACTGATCCCAAAACAGTATGCTACTATATGCACATCATGCCGTGACACATACATGGTGTAAATGGACCATGTAGGCTTTATTAAATCTGGCCATGTATCTATGTACTGAGTTCCAAACAGCAGAGTAATCATTTGATACATCTGAGTGAAGTTGTTTATGACTTTTGAGTGCTTTCAATAGTACTAAGTCATCAGTGTAAAATATACAATCTGTATTTGGTAACAATGATGGCAAGTTGTTAATAAAAAGAGAGAACAAAGTGTTCCAAGTATATATCTCTGCGGTACATCTTTTGTGGTAGTGCCAAGATGTGAGCTCTTGTCATTTGTGTGAACTGTGAAAGTTCCATAATACCAGCAACTATCAAACCACTGCAGTGTTTTGGAAGCAAAATCAATGTTGTTCAGTTTATTCATAAGCAAACTGTGCTCAGCATTTTCAAATAGGTTCATAGGTAGGTACTAGGCTATCAGCCCAAGGCCCTAAGTAAGCCTGGCCAACAAGGTTCCCTGGCTTATGCCACACAAGAAAGTTAATTTCCAGTGCCCCTGTCGAGCAGAGCCATAGACGTGATCCCCAGGGTGTATTTCCTATTTCCCATCCACTCATCAAGATTTTTGTTGAAGAGTGCTAATGAGGAACTTTGTTTGACATAGATGGGTAGTTTGTTTCAGAGTATAGGAAGTCTCTGGGACAGGAGTCTATCCCTCCAGCATGTTCTGTTTGTTGTAGTGACAAGGTTTAGGTCCCTAGAGTATGTAGCTTGGAGGGACTGGGATTTCTTAAGGTGTAGCATGTCCAACAGCTCTGGATTTAACATAGCTTTATATGTTAGGCAGAGATCTCCTCGGAGTGAGCGATATGCTACAGAGTAACGCTGGAGTTTTTTGATGCAAGTTTTAGGTCAAAGCATATTATTCCTGTCAGTCATCCTTTTTCCATATTATGATAGATCTTGTCAGTGAGATTGTATAAGTCAGAAATGCTACTATATTTGGGTTTCAAATCATGTTATTTATTTATTTATTTATTTATTCATTCATTCATTCATTTATTTTCTTTTTGATTATCAGCTGGGCAGGCTTGTCAGTTGATCCTTTTCAGTCATAACCCACGGTCTTAAGAGTATAGGCAATGGAATACAGTTGATGAATACATAACACCTACTTGTGTGTAGAGTATTTACATCAGTAGTCAATTCATTGTAGAATACAGCTCTGCCTACTTGAATATTACATGCATAATACATACTTATGTGCGCAGTATTTGCATCAGATATCAGTCTGATATATAATAACATGAATGTGAGATATTTACAATGAATACACAAAGGTGTTTAGGAATAAGAGTGTATACTCCAGTTATAACTATTTATATGGTATATATCAGGATTAAGAGTGTTATGATGTTCAAAAGCATATTCATGTACTAAATAAGTAAAGACGCAAGTGAAGAAACATTCAGCATGACATTGGTGTCATACTGAAATCCATCAATGTTTGCAATTTATAATTGCAATACTACACTGGATATTTTTCTGTAGGTTACAATTTAGACTCACACAATCACACTATTCAATCACATTATTTTATGAAATAATACTTACTGTTTTACCCAATAGTTTTTGGACATTGTCCCTAAAGTATATGTAGGTTGATTCATCTGTTAGATACATTTTTAGTGATTTCTTGAAGTCTAGGATGGATTTTTGTGGGGTTTTTTAAATTAATTATTTATTTATTTAGATAAGTAACTGGTTCCAGGTAGCTGGTCCTAGCCTGAAAAAAAAAGCTTTTTCTCCTACTACTGTTTTGAATCATGGTATTATAAGGCTGAGAGCATTATCCTATGGGTTTCTTAGTTAGTATGTGGTATATAAAATAGGAAGCTTCCTTTTTAGCTCTGGAGTGTGGTCTTGTTTAAAGATTTTAAAGAATAGTGTGCTTAACTGAATGGTGGCTCTGTCTGGTACAAAGAGACAGTATTTTAAGAGCAGCACAGTGGTGTAGAAATGGATCTGCTAGGAGGATAAATCCACAGATTACATTTTTATCTATTTGTATTTTGTTAGTGCTGTGTGCTGAGTGAAACTCTAAGAATTGGAGTCCATATTCAAGTTTGTGTATTAGTATATGTTTGACTATAGCTAAGCAAGCTTTTGAGAGTGATGATATGAGATGTTATAGCACAATTTGAGTTAGGTTGTTACTTTGTTTATCATAAAGTCTGTATGAGGTGTGAATGCGAGGGCAGGTTCAAGTGAGAAGTCTTAGGTATTTTTGTTCAGACCCACTGGGCATAGTATTACCACTTAGGTCAGTAATGTGTAATTTAGGGATAGAGAGCAATGTCTTAAAGGATGAGAATACCATGAAATAGGTTTTCTCATGTTTTATTAGTAGTCTTTTGGAATAAGAACAATTGCATACCTTAGTGAAGTCTTGTTTAGGATTGTTTTGGAGTTCAGAATGGCTATTATTCAGTTCCAGAAGGAATACATCAGCAGCAGCATATGTAACCAGTTTCAGATTAGGAAATTCAGTTGGAAGGCCAGGTCCAGACAAGTGACAAGTAGAGTACCTCAGGGTTCAGTCCTGGGACCGCTCTTGTTTGGCATCTACTTCTCTGAAGTACAAGCCAACACTAAGGGACTCTGGCTAACAAAGTTTGCAGATGACTGCAAACTGGGAACCATTACTGAATCCCCAAATTATGTGGATACTCTACAAAAGGGCCTTACAGAAACAGATGCTTGGTGCCAGATCCATGGGCTCAAGATCAATGCCAAGAAATGTATAGTTATCCCCTTTGGGAAAAAACATGTACCTGTGAATTACCATATAGGTGGCAGTACACTAAACACTGAAAGTGTGATAAGAGACTTAGGGACACAGGTGGACAGTGGTCTCACCTTCGATAACCACATTTCCACAACACTCAGGAAATCCTACTATGTGGCACACCTCATCACTAAGGGCTTTTCATCCAGAAAAAAAGAAGGTCAGTGTCCCACTGTACTCATCCCTCATTAGACCCATTATAGAATACAATGCCCCATTTGGTATGTACCTCTCAAGACATCTGCAATAACTGGAAAGGCCGCAGAAATACCTCACTAAATGAATCACAGGCCTAAAGCAGATGCCCTACACTGACCACCTTTAAAAACTCCAGCTATACTCTGTCGCATATCGTCTACTCTGAGGCAATCTTTGCTTAACATACAAGGCCATGTCAAACCCGGAGCTGTTGGATATGCTACACTTAAAGAAATCCCAATCCCTCAGAACCACACGCTCCAGGGATCTAAACCTTGTCATCACAATAAACAAAACATGCTGGAGGGACAGGTTCTTGACCCAGAGACTCTCCAGACTCCTGAATAGATTGCCCATACATGTCAAGCAGAGTGCCTCTTTGGCCCTCTTCAAAAGGAACCTTGACGATTGGATGGGAGAAAGTAAATTCACCCCGGGGATCATGTCTGTTGCCCTGCTAGATAGGGGTCCAGGGAAGTAAATAGTGTGGGAAGAAATAGCCAGGGAATTGTTATGGCTAGGCTTGTATAGGCCCTAGGGCTGGTAGCCTAGTACCAAACTATGAACCTATGAACCTATGAACCTAGGGATATTCGGATAGGCCTCAGATTTATTAACTGTCTTATAGTTATAATCTGTACTTCCATCTAAAAGTGAGAGTTTCTCTGCAAATGAATCTTATAATTCAGCTGGGTCTTTAGTAGCTGAGTTCCCATACCTAACAGTAATGTGTGTGTGTGTGTGGGGGGGGGGGCATTTTCTTTCCTATTAGCATCTTAGGTGCTTGAATAGGACCTTTTTATTCATCTATATTCATAGTCAGTTCTAATTTCCAGATAAACTTTTCAAGGATTTTTTTTTTCAATATTTTATCTATATTAATGGAGGCATATGGAGTACAGTTATACCTTTTCCACAGAGTTTATGTTTTATTTTGCAGTTCTTTTAACTTGTTTGTTCACCATGCTCACCTTCAGTATAAATCAACAATAGCTATTTTGCTGTATTGGCCTTATATAAGTTTTATATAATACTACTAGATAATTGTAGTCCTTGGCAACTAAATAACATCACGCCTAGTTGTTTCATAGCTTTGTTTCTTACAGCGTCTGCCTGTTTATAATTATTGATGATGACTACCTGAAAGTCCTTGTAAGATATGACTTAATTTAAGCCTGTGTCTTCAAGTAGATATGATATTTGATGATGAACTTTGCAAAATACATTAAACAAGACTTAGCTATACTAAACTTCCAATGAAATATGCCAAAATTGTTAATTTTCACATACAACTGTTTACAGTCATTGCATCACCCTCATTAGAGGTAATGAATCCTGTTTTTAGGTCACTGTGTATTTGCTAATCAAACAGTGTTTCTTACATGGTTTTCCTGGTTTAGTTTCTCCAAGTCTTCTAGGTTTTTAATACCATTATAGGAATGGACCCCATTCCTAAGTCAAAGTATAGTTAAAGTTCATGAAATTAGTATTGTTTCAATCTTTGATATTAGCCAAAAGTGCTCTTTACAACACTTGCAATGTGCGTAGAACTGAGTCCTTCTGCAATTCAGAGTTACGTGTATCACTAGCATATCTGCATAAGACTGCAAATTCTTTTTCTTGACAGCCATTGCTCCTTCTACTATTGAAAGTGTCTGGGTATCTGTTAGAAAAATATGTATTAATGTATATGTTTAGTGCTTATTAGAAGCTAAAATGGTTAACACATTTCATTCTATTTTATGTACAGCTTAATTCTGTATGGAATTACAAGATGTTTTTCAAACTGCAGTATGCTTTCTGAAATTGCAAGATGCTCTCTGACCTAGTATTTGCTAGCACAGCAAAATTCATGTTTATGCCTTTTGGAAATTTACTGAGAAGCAGGTGATTATCTGCTAGGTCAGGAAAATGAATGAATAGTGAATGAATAGAACAATACTGTTTTCTATAATGTGATTGAATATGAGCAATCAGCTCTGCTATTGTTATGAGAACATGCACAGCTGCGGAAAAGAAAAGATACACCAAACAAAGACTGCTTGAAGAAATGAACTATAATCTGTACTTGCTTTGTGCTCAAATTAGCCATAGTACCTTGAATGGTAACATTGCATAGTGAGAAGTCATATCTGACCGGTGGTCATCAAGGCCACGTTGTTTTTCTTAGGAAGTTTTTTTTGTAAACTTGATATGCCAGCAGAAAATCATGGACAAACAACTGCTATGATTTATTACATCAGCTTAGTAGGCAATGCCTTGTAAGAAATGTATAAGAATAGCTTCACTTCCTGATTCTAGTTAGACAAACTCTGTATTAGCACATTTTTGTCTCCTTGCTGCAAGATTAAAGTGCCTTAACCTGAACCTGCCGTGTGTTGATCATTTTGAAGTTGTTTTTTCCTTTGACAGATTGGTCCTCCGGACCGGAAACTCTCACTTCGCCTCAGGTCAGATGGGGAAGGTGGCATGAAACCGTACGGGGAAGAAACCACATCAGTTCTTCTGCTTTGAAAGACCTCCAACTGACTTGTCGTTCAAAAGAGGCCAGCCACTTATCTGATCTGCGACTGCAGGACGAGTTAGCATACGAACCAGAGACGGTCAATCACGAAGGCTCAGGTAAGGTGAGATTTACCTTTTTTCAGTTTTAGATCAGGGACTTGATTTGAATCATCTGTCAGGAGATTTGTTTTGTACAAGTCAAAGACAGAAAGATTGCAGTCTTGTCATAGATCAGGGAAACAGAATAGGTAAGACAGTTATTCTAGATAACCTGTTAATAGAAAATCGTGGTACCATGTGAAAATAAGAAGGGTTACGTAACATTTTAACAGTCAGAATAATATGGGTAATAAGTGCACAAAAAGTTCTCAAGATCCACCGCTAACCGAAGATGCAAAATATATGCAATTACAGTGTGCCGACAATGTTAGATACTATACAAAATGGGTTAATAAATATGAATTTGTTGGCAAATTAGAAAAATCCTCGCTTATTAAACTTATCAAACAGCTTAAAACTGATGCAAAAGGTCAGGTAAAAAAGCAACGTCAATTAGGCATTCCTCAGGCACACAGGTGGATTGAGGAAGCAAACCGTAGAGAACAGAAAAGTAATAATTCAAAAGCTATGTTTCTAGATAAGGAAGACAATAATTTGGTAATAGCATCAGCCCCTCTGCCCCCTCCACTTCCCGCACCAGAATATGAAGCGAGTGGACAACCTGGTCCACCTCCGCTATACCCGGCTGTTACCGCAAAGCCAAGACCGTATGTTAGAGATCCCATCGAGACTAGGTCTCGAACACGTAACTTAAGAGGGGATACTGAGTTGTATGAAATAAAAAAAAATTCACGAGCTATGAGTGAAGAAGAGATATGTTCACTCATAGAAGTACCAAATCCTCAGGCAGGACAGGCAGGACAGGACTCAACTCTCCTAGTATATAGACTGTGGACACCGGAAGACATCCGGAAAGCCACAGAGGGAATTCCCCATCCAAAAGTTAATTTTAGAAAATTCTTAGAAAACTTACAGGGCATGAGGTTAAGTTATCACTTAAATGGAGAAGAAGTAGAAAAAGTAGTTAGACAAATCGTAGGTCCAGATTGGCACACGATCAGTGGCAACTGGAATCCCCGTGACGCAGACACAAGCCACTCCCACATAGCAACGCAGAACTGGATAACAGAGTGAAAGGTCTAACAGACCGAATCTCTGAGAAGTGGAAGCCTAGGGCAGACTGGACTTGCATTAATCAATGCATTCAACAATAAGGTGAAACTGTTGACAGATATTATGCTAGATTATTAGAGTGTTTTAATAACCATTGTGGAATGCAGGTACCTGAAGACCAAACACATGATTCCCCATATGAGCAGCAACTAAAGAATGTATTTTTGAAAGGCAGTATTTTGCCTATAAGCAGCTTTATTACAAAGCACATGGTACACCATCGTACGAGTAGATTACAGTCACTACTTGAATATGCTGGGCATGCTGAAAGGCATTTTAACAGTAAAAAGAAAAAGAAAGCCCAAGTATTTTCTGTAGAAGATGGAGCAGAAGTTTATGTAGTACAGTCCAGAAAAAAGGGCAAGAAAAATGCCCAGGGAAAAAAACAATCTGATAAACGATCAGAAGAGTTTGAAGAGAGAAAGAAAATGGGTGAATGTTTTAAGTGCGGAAAGAAAGGACATTTAGCAAGGGATTGCAAACAAAACAAGAAGGTAGCCATGGAAGATAAGGAGGGTGAGGACTGACTATATGATAGTCAAGAATCACTAGAAGGGAATAACCAAGAAAAGACAAATGCAAATGTGATAGAGGAAGTAGAGAATGTGATAGAAGAAATAGAGGAAGTACAAGAAATCACAGATGGTGAAGAAAATGAAATTTTGGACTTAGCATTATTGAGCCTAGAGCTCTATTTAGCAGACACAAAACCGGAAGTTACACTTCTGTTAGAGGGGAGGGAAGTTAAATTCCTGTGTGGTTCAGGGGCTTCACGAACCCTGATACATCCTTCCAAACTACCAGAAAATTCAAAATCACTTGATTACATATTAGTGAAAGCAGCTAATGGACAGCTGTATCAGGAGCCACTCTCCCATAACATAGCAATAACTGACCCTGTTTCAGGGATGTCCCAGTAAAGCAAAATTGTTGTTTCTGAAAAATGCCCAGTAAACCTTTTGGGCAGAGATCTTATGCAAATATTTGGCATAGCAGTAGTTCCAACTATGCAGGATATGGAAGCACAGCGACAAATGGATACTTTTGTGGTGCGACTGGAGGGTGAAACATTTTATTGGTACAGCCAGGATTTAGTCACGACTGGTCCAGGGGCAGTAACCAAAGAACTGATGAATGTAGCCATCAGTAAGTCCCCCTCCCTTGACACTGATAAACAACATTTGTTGCACTGTACTCTGTATTATTGTAGCACACCAGGACCTGAGAAGGAATATGAGCAAGAACTGTTTAAAAAACATGCATACAGATTAGTATTACGTAATCTGTACTGGGACACAGAAGGGAACAGTGTAGTTAGCTGTTCATTGCCCCAGGAATTCTTTGCACTCTATAAATTTATCGATTACCACATGTTAGTTTAACTAAGGACAAGAATGTGAAATGGGCAGATCTTGGAGAAAAAGTCACAAAGTGGAAAAAACAGAGTTAGAATTGTCAGAACAGGGAGTACAGAAGCAGAAGTTAAATTGGATAATGCAGACACACCCAGCTGTACACTTGCAGTCTAGCAAGGACAGCTGATTAGCACTCTTACTAGAAGAGGAAGAAAAAGCTTTACAGAGCATACCAGAAACTCTCTGGTCAACAGGAAAATCAGATGTAGGACTAATTTGTACAGCAGGACCAGTTACTATTACGCCAAAATCAGCATTTAGACCTCAAAAGAGACAGCATCCCTTAAGAAAGGATGCAGAAGTAGGAATCAAACCTAGAATAGCAGCTTTACTTAAGGAGGGAGTACTGGTAGAATCTCCTGATTCACCATGTAACATAACCTTATTTCCTGTCAGAAAAGCAAACGGAGAATGGCGTATGGTCCAAGATTTACAAGCTGTAAATGACGCAGTAATACCTAGAGCACCTACGGTGCCAGATCCACATACCCTATTGAATGATTTGAAGCCTCAACAGAAGTATTTTTCTGTGGTAGATATTAGCAATGCATTCCTTTCAATACTGATACACCCTGACAGCCAACATTGGTTTGCATTCACATTTCAAAGGAAAAGGTATACATACATGCAACTACCACAGGGGTATTGTGAAAGTCCAACAATATTTGCACAGGAGATGGCAAGCAACTTGGCGGGATTTAGCCCACCAAGAGGCAGCCAAATTTTACTTTATGTAGACGACATCCTGCTGGCAGCTCCCACCCAGCAATAATGCAGAGAAGATACCATAGCATTACTACAATTTCTAGCCACTCAAGGACATAAAGTAAACAAAAACAAATTGCAGCTTTGGAGAAAGCAGGCTAAATACCTGGGATATGTAATATCAAAAGAAGGCAGAACATTAGATGAAGATAGGAAAATAGCAATTTTACAAGCACCCAAACCGACTACCAAGAAGGAAATGATGTCCTTCCTGGGCACGACTAATTTCTGTCGGAGTTGGATTCCAAACTATGCCTTGGAATCTGCTCCACTGACCAACTTGATATACAAAAAGCCTATGGCAGCACAAGATTTATTATAATGGACAGCAGAAGCAGAATGAGCTTTCTGCAAACTGAAACAACTGATAGCATCCTCATTAGTTTTAGGATTACCAAACTATCATAAACGTTTTTTTCCAAACTGTAGATTGTAAGCAAGGTTACATGACATCAGCGTTAACACAGCAACATGGCGAAAAGCAACGCCCAATAGGTTATTATTCATCACAGCTGGACCCAGTGGCGTGACCCCTGCCCCACTGTGTACAAGCAGTAGTTGCAGCTGCAATGGCAGTACAGGCTTCGGCCTCAGTAGTGCTGTTCCACCCTCTCACATTGAGAGTGCCTCATGCAGTCGCAATTATTTTACTGCAAGAAAAAGTAGCATATCTTTCTCCTGCTAGACATCTTTCCTGTATGACTAAACTCTTGAGCCAACCTCATATGACAATTGAATGATGTACAACTTTAAATCCATCTACCTTGCTCCCGACCCCTGCAGATGGCACACCACACAGCTGCCTGCAAGAGATTGAGCAAAAGACACTGCCTAGAAAAGATCTAACGGATGTTCCCTTGGATGATGCCGAGGTGACATATTACGTGGATGGCTCATGTAGAAGGGGTCCTACAGGACAGAACCTAGTGGGGTATGCAGTAGTTTCTGATACTGAGATTTTAGAAGCAAAGTCTTTACCACACAACTTATCTGCACAAGCAGCAGAACTGATTGCCTTAACAAGGGCATGTACCTTGGCAAAGGGTAAATGTGTGAACATTTTTACTGACAGCCAGTAGGCTTTTTCTACTGTACATGTTTTTGCACAACAGTGGAAAATTAGAGGAATGATAACATCTACTGGTAAACCGATTAATCATGCACATGTTTATTTTAGATTTGTTAGAATCCATTCAGTTACCTCAGAAAGTAGCTATTTGTAAATGTGTAGCTCATACCAAGCAACAGGATAGGATTTCAAAAGGTAATGTGAGAGCTGATACAGCTGCAAAGCAGGCAGCTTCAGCTTCAGAAGTATTTCTTTTGAGTGAGGAATTACAACCTACTGAGATTTTAGATTTAGAAATGTTGAAAACAATGCAAACACTTACTACGAAAATAGAAAAACAGAAATGGATAAAAAGAGGAGCAATTCTTGAGAAAGGGCTGTCCATCTCCAAAGAAGGAAAACCAATTTTGCCATCTAACTTGTTTAGATATGCAGCTTTGTTGAGCCATGGGCAGTGCCATGTCTCAACAGGGGGGATGGTACAGTTAGTGAACCGAGTGTTCACTGCATATGGATTTACAAACTACACAAAAAATTTTTGTGCAGCATGCCATGTTTGTAACAAGCATCATGCACAAGGGGCATTGAAGCTAAGCAAGAGAGTTTCCCAACACCACCGTACCCATTCCATACTATCTGTATGGATTTCATAGAACTAAACAAATGTGAAAATAAGAAATATTGTCTTGTTATTATAGATATGTTTTCCAAATGGGTGGAAGCTTTTCCGACCAAAAATCCAGATGCAGCTACTGTTGCAAAAGTCCTTGTTAAAGAAATTATTCCTAGATTTGGCATACCGGAAAAGATCTACAGTGACAATGGCACACACTTTGTAAATCAGACTATACAATAGTTGAGCCGATATTTCGGAATTTCCTTAAAGAACCATTGTGCATACTACCCCCAATCTGCAGGATTAGTAGAGAGGCTTAATGGGGTTTTGAAAAACAAACTTAGAAAATGGATTAGTGAGACGCAAAAGAACTGGGTGCACTGCTTGCCTCTGGCACTGTTGAGCATGACAACTGTTCCAAATGCAAAGGGGTTAACTCCTTTTGAAATACTGTTTGGGAGGGCATATTATATACCTCAGTGGAAACCTCTCATGCCTGCAGACCAGGAGGCCGACAGTTCACTTGCAGAATATATGAGACGACTTTTAAGTAATAAACAACTTTTGCAGTTAAATTCTGTTTCAGATAAAGAACAAACCAGACCATCGGAAGCAGCAGAAGTCCCAGGCACGTTGGTCTGGGTGAAAGTTATCAAGAAGAAGAATTGGACCACACCAAAGTGGGAAGGGCTGTACCAAGTGCTACTGTCAACACCCACTGCAGTCAAAATTGCAGAGCGAGCATCCTGGATTCATCTGACATACTGTAAATTGGTTAAAAACTTTGAACTGGACAAAAAACTTGTTACTGTTACACATGAACAAAATGACCAGATACGGAGCAAATAGAAATGTTGAACAACCTCAGAAGTATTGCATGATCATTCTGTTGGCCATACTGATAACATTAATCTTTTTGTTGTGGCCTTTCCTTTTTCCAGCCACACGAGCTAAACTGAATAAATGAGATTCGTTACTTATAGACTGGCATCCAAACTTTAACACTTACCAAGCAATTAAATATGTGTATGCTGAAACTTTTAATGTTTCGAATTGCTGGATCTGCACAGCTATACCAACAGCATACGGGGGATTATTAATGACTGCTGTCCCCCTAGGGGTCAATGAGACCTGGGAAAATTTGATTTTTGATACTACAACTGTGAAATCACAAGACAAAATAGCATTGTACCTGCCTGTTACACAAAAGGGAATTGTATGTTTTTACAAAAATGATACTGTACAGGTGGGTTGGAGCAATTGTAATGTGACTGTTCCTTACAAATGTTATATCAAAGCTAATAATGCAGGTTATATTTGTGACACAAACTATGACTCATATTTTGAACTCATGCACAAAACGGTTGATGAAGTACACCATAATCCTGTTCTTTTTAAACAACTATCTATCATTGATAAGAAAATGTTTCATGCAGGGCAAGTATATATTAATACTAAAGTAGACAGAATACATTTGCGTATTATATATATGGTTTTTCGCGTGTAGAACTGAAAAATTAGTATATATGATCAGAGAGGACTTGCATCTGTATTTGCTGAAGCTAGAAACATTTTTTAGAAACAGGCAGTATTTCTCTATATCAATAGCTTTAAAGCAACTGACAGCATTTATTAAGAAAAGCCCACTTTATTTGTTAGTATGTAACAAAGTATATGTTTACATTATTTTTTATATTTTGGCGTTAAGTAGTTATAAGCAGTTGATGGGTGAACATCTTATATCTATACTAAAAAGTTTTTTATGGTTCAATGTATTTTTATTATGAGCACAAGATTGATTACGGCATGAATTAACGTTCTGATAGTAAAATGTTGCATGCCTTCACAGTGACATCATTTTGCTCAATTTATCATATATCGCAGTCGAGGTATATACATATCTTTTGTATATATTTTTTACAAAACTTATATTTATTGAATTTTAATTATTACGCTGCAGTTTTACTTTAAAGCAACAGACAGCGCTTATTAAGAAAAGCTCAGTTTATTTGTTAATATGTAACAAAGTATATGTTTACATCATTTGCATATCTTGACATTAAGTAGTTATGAGCAGTTGATGAGTGAACATCTTACATCTATACTAAAAAGTTTTTTATGGTTGAATGTACTTTTATTATGTGCACATGACTGATTACGGCATGAATTAATGTTCTGCTAGTATAATGCTGTATGCCTTCACAGCGACATTAATTTGTTAAGTTTATCAAATATCGCAGTTGAGGTATATACACTTATTTTATACATTTTTTATAAAACTCCTATGTATTGAATTTTAATTATCATGTTGAAATTTTGCTAGGTTGTTTGCAAGGGACATCTATAATATAATGCTTACGCATACTAAGGAACTTGTGAATATGATATGCTCTCATAATTGTTGTGAACATGCACAAGAAGAAGTGTATAGCTTTAATGCTTTGATTACAAATGTTTAATTAAGCATGTGATCTATATAAAAGGAAACAGGATGATATTTTTGAATGTTAATGGTCTGACGAAGCTACAGTGAAAGCGTTTACCGATTTGTTTTATGTAATAAACAGACTTTTTCGCTTTTTATATGGTGGATTTTCACATCTTTTTGGTTTGTTACTTATATGGTGGATTTATATTTCAGTGACCAGCATATGAATGGAACATTAAGACGACTTGGTTATCTCTCAGCCACAGTTACTATTGTATTTTATGTACAGCTTAATGCTGTATGGAATTACAAGATGCTTTTCAAACTGCAGTATGCTTTCTGAAATTGCAAGATGCTCTCTGACCTAGTATTTGCTAGCACAACAAAATTCATGTTTATGCCTTTTGGAAATTTACTGAGAAGCAGGTGATTATCTGCTAGGTCAGGAAAATGAATGAATAGTGAATGAATAGAACAATACTGTTTTCTATAATGTGATTGAATATGAACAATCAGCTCTGCTCATGTTATGAGAACATGCACAGCTGCGGAAAAGAAAAGATACACCAAACAAAGACTGCTTGAAGAAATGAACTATAATCTGTACTTGCTTTGTGCTCAAATTAGCCATAGTACCTTGAATGGTAACATTGCATAGTGAGAAGTCATATCTGACCGGTGGTCATCAAGGTCACGTTGTTTTTCTTAGGAAGTTTTTTTTGTAAACTTGATATGCCAGCAGAAAATCATTTACAAACAACTGCAATGATTTATTACGTCAGCTTAGTAGGCAATGCTTTGTAAGAAATGTATAAGAATAGCTTCACTTCCTGATTCTAGTTAGACAAACGTTTTTGTCTCCTTGCTGCAAGATTAAAGTGCCTTAACCTGAACCTGCCGTGTGTTGATTATTTTGAAGTTGTTTTTTCCTTTGACAGTATCCTTCTTCCACACTGCCCCTGTTTCTGCTTGCACATTCTGGTAGTTTATTACTTTGTGTCTCTCCGTACATAAGACACTATTATCACTGGTTATAGCAATTTCAATGATCAGTGCTACTTTGTCATCTTTTCATGGATCACTATATATGGTTTTCTAATACCTATTTTGTTGGTAATCGGTGAACCCATGTGATATAAACTTTATGATTCATTCTCTACAATGCTTTGTGCTTATTTTTCCAATGCTTGTCAGCTATTTCAGTATTGTAATGTTTGCACAATACCCAGTAGAAAAATCTTGCCACATCATTATGCTTTTCAGCAAACAGGCCCTCTGCCATTAAAGTATCACTTCCAGAAACAAGATGTGTGATAGTTTCCAGTTCTGTCTTATAGAACCTGCATTTGTCTGTTTCTCCAACACATTCAATGGACTTTGTAAACCAATATGTATATAGTCCACTATCTTAGCAGCTAATATTAACCTTTCATCTTTTGGTTTAAATTCACCTCCTCTTAACTATTTTTGTGCCATATCCTAATTGATACGAGGTTGTCCAGGAAGTTTCTGTGCTTCCAACAATATTTATGTATTTTCCACATTTCTTGCCTTCTCATCTGTTCCTTCTCTTTATATTCTTTCATTGTTTTTTGGCACATTCAGTTGCTGTCTGATTTTTATCTACTTCTGGTTTGGTTTCCACTACCTCTTGACACCTTTATGTTTCTGCTAAACTAAGCAGGGAAGTCATTTTAGATTTGTTCTCTTCATGTTTCACAATTGTCACTATGTTTGGATCCAATGAAGTCAGCAGATATATATGTAGTCCTACGACTGCAGATCTTTACACGTAATCAATTTTAAGGAGCAACATACCTCCTTCAGAAAGCAAGATATATAATCTTGGTATACACTGATTTTTATAAATCATTTGATGAGCATAAAGCATTTTTCTTGGTTTCCTGTCCAACTGATCCACTATCTTTTGGGGTCATTCAATCACCCCAAAACTGTGGCTAAGAACAGAAAGAACACATAGGTTTATAGTTTTGACATTGTTACTAGATGCCATGTCTTTTTTAAGTATTATTTTAGTCTTCTAAAATATTCTTTGCAGAGTTTTTGCTTACATTACTTCATGTTTTATTGTGAAAGCTTCAACACCAAGACAATATCAGTCTCAGACAGTCATGTGATATAAAAGAACTTGAGCAAGAGAGAGTATACACATATTTGGAAATTGATGAAGGATCAAGAATAAAACAAGAACAAATGTAAATAAAATTTAGTAAGAAATATTTTAGAAGACTAATATTAATATTGAAAACAGATCTGACATCTAGGAACAAAGTCCAAGCTATGAACCAATTTGTTCTTCATGTTCTAACTTACAGTTTTAGGGTGATTATCTGGCCCCAAAATGTATTGGATCAGTTAGACAGGAAAACAAGAAGAATGCTTCATGCTGATCAAATGGTTTATAAAGATCAGTGTATATCAAGATTATACACTGATTTTTATAAATCAGAGTATACCAAGATTATATATTCCCCCTTTTGAAGGAGGTATGGCCTCCCTTGGAAGTGATTACATGTACAGATCTGCAAATGTAGGATTGCATACATATTTGCTGACCTCACAAGATCCAAACACAGAGAAAGTTTATAAACATGAGAAGAACAAGCCTAAGATGACTTTCCTGCTTAGTTTAGCAGAAGCAAGAATGGATATGAAACCAGAAGTAGATAAAAATTAGGCAGCAACTGAATGTGCCAAAAAAACAAAAGAGTGTTTAAGGTGAAGGATCAGATGAGAAGGCAAGAAATGTGGAAAATGCAAAAATATAATTGCAAGTACAGAAAACTCCTGGAACAACTTCATGTCTCTCAGGATTTAATGCAGGAATGCTTCGGCAGAGGGGAATGTAAACCAAAAGATGAAAGGTTAATATTGGCAGCCCAGGATAATGAACTACATGCACATTGGTTTACAAAATTAATTGAACATGTCAGAGAAACAGCAAATGCAGGTTTTGTAGAACGGAATTGGAAACAGTCACGCATCTTGTTGCTGGGTGTAATATAATAAGGGCAGAAGGCCTAAATACTGAAAGGGATTTTGCAAATATTATAATATCGAAGTAGCTGAGAAGCACTGGAAACAAGAGCCACAAAGCATTAGAGAAAATGATGAAATCTATCACATGGGATCACCCATTACCAACAGTTCAAAAAATAGATGCGAGAAAACCAGATATAGTAGTCCAGGAAAAGAAGACAAAAGTAGCATTGATCACTGAAATTGCTACGTCCAGTGATTACAGTGTCTTATGTATAGAGATGCACAAAGTCATAAAATACAAGGATTTTCAGGCAGAAATAAGGGCAATGTGGAAGAAGGATACCCAGATAATTCCAATAGTAGAAGGAGCAATAGGTCTCATACAAAAGAATCTACAGTCGTATTTAGCTGTGGTTTTGATGCATGTAAGTCTATATGAATTGCAGAAGGAGTCAATTCTGGCCACATTGCAGGTGCTGTGAAGAACACTTTTGGCTAAATTCAAAGATTGAAGCAATACTAATTTCATAAACTTTAATAGTACTTTGACTTAGGAAGGGGATCCATTCCCATCATGCTATTAAAAGCCCAAAAGAGTTGAAGAATTTAGACATGTATACATTGCTGAAAGGCAAATTATTGGTGTATAGTTTTTAGGATAGCTTGCAGATTAACTCCTAAGGAGGAGTATTTTTTTTCATGTTGTTAACTAGGTTGGTGTATGTTCAGGGTGTGCATATAAGCTCATAGGTTCATAGGTGTATAGCTGTTTACTAGGCTAATGACAACAAGGGCCTTTTTATCCCAAGCCATGCATCCCAAATCTCTGCCAAGTTCTGATACCCTTGATAAATGTATGCAGATGTTTGGGAGATGAACAATTAGTAGGTTACCTGTATCTAATAAAGACATAGATGCCAAACCAGGGATGAATTTCCAGTTTCCCATCTAATTGTCCAAGTTGCATTTGAATTGATTTAGGGAGGAACTCTGCTTCACATGGATGAGGAGCCTGTTCTATAGACAGGATAGTCTCTGGGATACATACCTATCTCTCCAGCAGGACCTATTTATATCACATGCAATATTTAAGTCTTTAGAATGGGTAATTCTGGTGCTGTTTGTTTTGTGGATATGCAGGGTCCATCAGAGTGGGGTCTGACAATGTCCTGTATGCCAGGAATAGATCCCCCTCAAAAGCCTGTAGGAGACAGAATTACAGGATAGGGCCTTGAGGCGGACTGCATTAGACATTTTACTTACACCCTGTATTCTTTTAGTGAGGAACCTCTGTGAACATTCCAATTGTTGGATATGCCTTATTAGGTACATACCTAACCTAACCTCTTGAGCTTGTCAACAATGCCCGAGTGGGGTATTGCGTCAAATGTCTTGGCCAGGTCCAGGTAGGCAGTGTGAACAATTATTCCCTCCTCCATTGCTTTGGTATTCCATAACCTCAGCTTATATTTGTTTAACTTCTAATTTATTCATCTTTTATTTTACATTCCCCCTTTGTGAACTTATTTTTTGTATTGTGAACACTTTCGGATCTGGGTACATTTGCCTGTAATTTTCTTCACATGTCTTTGGAGTTGCATTTTTGTATTGATTAGTTTGGCATTCTCTTTTGCATAAATATCACACCATAACAGATCTCTCTTTCTATGTCCATGTTTCTTTTTTTATACCTTTTGAAAATCTACAGGTTTTGTTCTTTATATTTTCATACCTCTTTTTTTTTCCAAACAGGCCAAGATTTCTTGATCTAAAGTCAAAGTAAACTTCAAAGTCAAAGGAAACTTTACTGTCATTCAGAAATCACATGTGCAAAAACTGAACAAAATTCCATATCTCTGGTCTCAATGCGCAGACAAAATATAGACTATTTTCACAGACATTTGCACATATAACACCTAGCTATTACATCACAGACATGCAGGTAGACAGACTAATATTGCACATAATTAGAAATACATTTTAACACTTTTCGAAGTAAACACTTACTTGCATGAGAATTTAGTATTGCACAGGTACTTGGTTAAGATATTGCATTGATCTTTGCATAGAAAGAGACATTTGAGTATTGCACCGTGAACATTAGAGTACTGCACTATGGACCTTAGAGTATTGCACTATGGTTAATTTATTAATTTGCAATATGTATTCCACTGAAAGAAGAGATAATTTTATTGCATTGATACTTCCCTAGATGGCTTATAAGTTACAGTCATGGTGATAATTGCACTAAATATTAGATGAGACTGGTAACCAGGTTAATGCACAACTTGAGACAGTTTTTACTGATCCAGGTGGCCATCATGGAGTGTAGTGGTTACTAGAGTTCAGCAGCCTGATGACATTAGGGAAGAAGCTGTTCCTGAATCTTATAGTTCTACAACATATGTTTCGGAAGTGTTTTAAAGATGACAGATGCAGGAGCATAGGAATATCAAAGACATGCGTCTGGAGCATTTCTCCCTGGGCCTCCACTGAAAACTGACTTTGTTCCAAGTTGGACTTTCCCACTAAACAAATGTTAAATAAATAAACAGTCTATAAGCAGGGTGAATGCAATTTTTAACTATTCCTCTGATCCTGCTGAGACGTCTGGATAAGAACAAGTCATGGACAGGTGGTAAGGTGGTCTTAATGATCCTCTTGGCTGTCTTCACCACTCTCTGGAGGGATTTGCGCTCAGAGGTAGAGCAGTTTCCATACCATTCTAAGAGGTTGTTCATCAGGATGCTTTCTATAGTACCTCTGTAGAAGGTGGTGAGAACTATCGATGGGAGATTCACTCTCCTCAGCTTTCTTAACAGTGCAATTTCTAGTGTGCTTTCTTGAGTATGCTATTTGTATTTGTGTTCCAAGACAAGTCCTCATCAATGTGCACTCTCAGAAACATTGTGTTTCTCACTCTTTCCACTGCTTCCCCATTGATGGTGAGGGGAGAATGTTCCTTGTGATTTTTCCTGTAGTCCACAATTATCTCTTTTATCTTGTTCACATTTAGTGCTAAGTTGTTATTTCCACGCCAGGTAATCAATTGTTCCACCTCATCTCTATATTCTGTTTCATTGTCATTGAGGCCCACCACCATCGTTGTCATCAGCAAACCTGATGATGTGATTTGTATTGTACCTGGATATACAATCATGTGTTAACAGGATGAACACCAAGGGACGTAGTACACATCCTTGTGGGACTCCAGTGTTAAGAGTGATGCTATCTGAGAAGTTATTTCCTGTGCACACTGTCTGTAGTCTGTTTGTGAGAAAGTCAAGAATCCAGTTACAAAGTGGAGTGTTGATGCCTAGTTGGAGTAGCTTCATTACCAGATGAAGAGGGATGACCATGTTAAAAGCAGAGCTGAAGTAAATGAATAGTACCCTCACAAAGGTGTTTTTATTCTCAAGGTGTTCCAGTGATAGATGGAGTGGTAGAGAGATGACATCTGCCATAGAGCGGTTTGCTGGACAAACAAACTGAAGAGGATCAAGATGAGCAGGCAGCCCAGATGTTATGGTGTCCTTGACCAACCTTTCAAAACACTTCATCAGTGTGGAGGTGAGGGCTACAGGGTGGTAGTCATTTAGACAAGAAGGTGGAGACTTCTTTGGTAATGGAATGATTGTTGTATCCTTAAAGCATTTCAGAACTATTTGCTGACTCAGAGAGTTATTGAAGTTATCCATGAGGACATTTGTTAGTTGGACTGTTCAGTCCCTGAGCACATGCCCCAGGATGTTGTCAGGCCCAGCTGCTTTTCTCGGGTTAACTCTGCTCAGTGCCCTCTGGACATCAGCTGGGTTGAGGGTGAGCACCTTCTTGTTATGGCTGATGGGCATTTTCTTTGCTGTTGTTCTGTTCCCTTCCTCGAATCTGCTGAAGTAGACATTCAGCTTATTTAGGAATTCCTTGTTGTCCTCACATTGTGAAGATAGGGGTCTGTAGTCAGTTATGGACTGAATACCCTGCCATAGGCACATGGGGTATTTTTGGTTAGACAAGTAGCTCTGGATCTTTCTGTCATAGGTGCATTCAGATTTGTTCACAATTACCCACACCCTACTTCCACCCCTCAAGCACCACTCTTAACTCAAGTACTACACCACAACCCTATCTACAAATCTGTCCCTCCATCCTTCCCCCTACCACTCCCATTCCTAAAATAAAAATATCTCCCCCCTCCCCTTTTAAACAAAAAAACTAAAGTCTACCTAGTCAAACTAAGACCCCACTACAAACCTCTACTTATATCAGGTGACATTCATCCAAACCCTGGCCCTACAGACACTACCCTTAACAGTAACCCTCTTGCTCCTAAACTCGCCAACTCTTCCAACTCACAAAAGCAAGTAACATTCTGCTCTATCAACCTCAGGAGTTTCATTAATAAAGTTCAAGAACTCCATGCTTGGTTAGCTAACTATACTCCTGACATAGTTACCCTAATAGAAACATGGCTAAAACTACACCACCTGGACAGTGAAATTATCCCCCTGGCTATAATATCCTTAGACTTGATTAACCAAAAAGAAAAGGAGGAGGAGTCTCCATTCTCTACTCCGGTCGTCTCTCCCAAATCAGTCCCAAACTAGCTTTAGCCTCCTTCTCAACAGCTGAACTCCTACTGACCAACTTTTAACTTAATAATTTCAACACCATAATTGTCGTAGCAATATGTAGTCCCCCTACTTGAGAACATCCTATCTCACCTCTCACAGACCATCCACAATGAAGCAATTATACTGGGAGATGTAAATATAGATTGGCTTTCAATACAAACTCCCAATACTACTTCCTGTATTAACCTGCATGGGCTTGAGCAGCTAATCACAGCCTCTACCTATATTAGTAAATCTCACCTACCTACCTAGCTCTCTTCTTGACTGGATATTGGACTCCCACCCCCAAAATTATCATAACCCCAAACCCTTCCAAATGCCCTCAGTGACCACTGCCCAATAAAAGTTACCAGACACACTCCTCACCTTACCAAACCTTTCAGATTTATTACCACCCAGATACTTTCACACTTCTGTCCTGACTCCTTTATTTACAAACTCTCTAGAATTAACTGGTCTTATCTCACCACTCTTCCCTTAGATGAAGCTGTCCACTCTTTCAACACTACCTTCCTAAACATTCTTAACTCCCTTGCTGCTCTCCGCACAATTAGAATCAAATCCAGTACTGCTCCTTGGCTTACTAAATCTACCTGAACCCTCATGAAAGACTGGGACAGGATATGGAAAATGTGGACTAAAACTAGGACCCCTTCTCTCCTTCAGAAATTTAAGGAACTCAGAAATAAAATTTAAAAAAAAATCATCCATAATGACAAAACAAACTTCTATGCCAATCCTCCCTCTATTTTTAAATCAAACCCCAAAAAATTCTGGAGCTCTGTTAATCAGAATCTACATCCAGGAAACCCTTCCCCTCCAAACCCATGTCCCAACACAACCCCTGAGGACATAGCCAATAAATTTAACAATTATTTTATAAACTCGATAACCTCCTTAATAAATTCACCCCCACCCCAGCAATAATGCTAGCATCCCCATAAACTCAATACCTCTTTCCAATCTTTCTAATTCGTTCTCTCTTAAAGCAGTATCAACTAACTATATAAAATCTTTACCCTCTAAACTTAAACCCTGCTCCCCATCAGTTGACATTCTACCCTCCTATTTCCTGCAGATTGCCTCTGAACCTCTTGCCTATCCTGTAGCTGTCTTGATCAACCAATCAATTTCTGAATCCTATGCCCCTACTGTATGGAAAAACTTCTTTACTTTACCCATTCACAAAGGGGGTAACTCCTCAGACATATCTAACTTCAGACCAGTTGCCATACTCTCTCCTCTCTCAAAAAAAATAGAGAAATGCGTTCACAAGCAGGTAATGCATTACCTTCACCAGGAAAACCTTCTCACACCTACTCAGCATGGTTTACATCCCACGCATAGCACAACTACTGCACTAATATCCTTCATCAACACAGTCTCCCTTGCTTGTGATAACAATAAACTTGTCTCATGCCTATTTCTTGACCTTTCTAAAGCCTTTGACACTGTCTCTCACCCTCTCATCCTTGACAAACTCACAAACTTAAACTTCTCTCCCCCCACTATCTCCTGTTTTTCCAGCTGTCTCACTACCCCCCAGAAATCAGTTAAATGTATCTCTGTTCTAGCCCCCCCTCACTGTACAAATGGGTGTCCCCCAGGGGTCCATTCTTGGGCCACTACTCTTTAATATTTTCACCAACTTACTCTACTCTTCCTGTCCCCGGTCTTCTCTTGTGCAATATGCTGATGACTCTACAGTTATAACCATTGCTGACAACCTAACTGACCTCCACTCAACTACCCAGGCAGCTTTCCACACCATTGAGACATGGCTTAGTGATAACAAACTAATACTTAATCCAAAGAAAACTAAGCTGTTCCTCCCCAAAAACCTCACCACACAAAAGCACATTTACCATTTTATCCTGCAACAACACTACCATCTCAGCTGAACCTATTACTAAATTGTTAGGTATCACAATAGATGATCAGCTTAAGTTTGATCTACATATTACTAACTCTATTAAAAAAACTCATCAGAAACTTGGACACCTTTTCCACAACAAGAAATACTTAACAAACACAGCCGAAAAACCCTCTCTCATGCTTTACTACTCCTAACACTCCTATACAGGTGTTACATATTCACAAACCTAAACTATACACTTATTTTCAAACTTGAAACTACCTACAACAAGTTCACCAGATTTGCAGCAAACCAAACCTACAAGTCACACCACTGCTTAGCACTTCAGCAACTAGACTGGTTATAATTCCCCCATCTGCTCCAGCTATACTAATTACAAATCATTCACTCCATCCTCTATCTACCCTCCTTCTGCCCCAACCTCTCCTCCATCATATCTAAATATTCCTCTGTTAGGACTACGCAGCTCAGACCAAGAATTCTTACACATCTACAAACCCAAAACCAAAATAGGATGTCTTCTCTATAACTATAACCCAGCTACATCCAGGAACCAACTCTCTTTGGAAATAAAGTCCCTTCACCATAGCAAGAGTTTCAAATTAGCCATAAGGAAATACCTCAAAAAAAAGGTCTTACCACTGTAGCCATCCACCCTGAAACCACTATCCTTCCACCTATTTTCATCACCTCACTCTATATGTATCTCTAACCTTGTACTCCTACCTCTTCCACCACTTCCCTTCCTCTCTCTCGAACCAATCTTTCAGTTCCAAAATAACCTACTTTATCTAGTCTGTCACCTCTACTCCATTTCCCTTTTATCTTCAACTAGCTATTTGTATATTCCTTTTTTTCTAACTCCAAAACAACTAGGTCCTACCCATTTAAAGGACATGTAACTGGATTCAAAAACCTTTCCTGACTATTAATTTATTTTGCACAAAGCAGCTAAAATGATATTGTAACAAGTCTCATATTCCTCTGCTGATTGTTAATAATCTGTGATGAAGTTTTATACATTGTGAAACGAAAGCGCTAAACAGTTTTTATTGTTTTATGTATTAAAGTGGTGCTTGTACCTTTTGAGTACTTGTATACAGTTTACAGTCATTCTTCAAGCTGTCCATTCGTTGACTGCCTTTGGGATTTTTTATTCGGTTTTGTGAGTTTTTGGCTTGTTTGCATCAGTATCTATAGTGTACATGGAAAAAATTCCATGCACAAAATGTAGACAGATAAAAGAGGCTGTAAAATGGACTTAAATGGCAGCCCACACACAGATATGAGCAAAAATATAATCTGTGTGTCTCAAAAATTACAGAAAATATGTTAAATTTTTTTTTTAATAATTTGAGCATGTTTTCACACTGCACTGCAGTGTGCAAACATGCCTTAGCAAAAAAAATGTGGATAATAACAAAATTAATATTATGAGACAGAAATGTATTACAGGATCCTGTGCCGAATTTCTACAATGGTGCTTTGGTGCTGTTGCTAATGTGGTAGGGCTTGGAAGCATGTGGTTTCAAGGCTGTGAGCATGGATTGCTAGGAAAATTATGTGGAGTTATTGAATAACATAATGTGGTAATCGTGTCTGCATATCCCCTCTGTGTAGGCAGAGAACCATTCTGGTGTTCACACAAGAGGTAGCTAAAATCAGGAGAGGGTGTGTCCAATAACTTCTAAGCTGACTAGAGCTTAGCTGTGCCTGTTTGTGTGCATGCCTCTGTGCTGAGTGTGGAAGTTTGGGGAAGGTTTACACTGACTGCTAAGCTTTGTTTACCTATGGAGCGTACATTTGCATGGTGCGCCACTTGGCTGAGAGGGTCTAAAAGGCCATAGACTATTAATTAGTTTTGACCCTTATTTAATTTAAACTAAGGCCACTAAATGATGTTAATGATATACTAGGCAGACGCAATTCATCATAGGTAGTCAATCACGCAGGCAGCACCTACAGTAGAGCACTATAAAGTATGCACATACCCTATAATCTGATTTTTCCCCCATATTCTGCACCATTGGAGTACAGACTTGGAAATTTTAACTAAGAGAATGCTAGGGGCAGCTGCAGGACTGCAACATCTGTATGTATTAAATGCAAAAGTCAGTGCTGCTGCTGCCTCTGACAATAGGTCTAGGCAGAGAAGGACAAGAGTGTTCAGGTCCATGGTAACCTTCCAGGGGCTACATGAGCTGAAGATTGTAGAGCACTACAGGGTGGACAGGGACATACTACAAGAACTCATTGAGCTCTGCCTCCCTTGACTGAGACCCAGAGCAAACAGAGGGGAAGCCTTCCCAATGGAAACAAAGGTATGTGTAGCCCTAAGGATAATAGCCACAGACACCTTCCAAAGATCAGCTGGGGACATGATGAGAGTCTCACAGGCATCATCATCCAGGATACTCTGCCAATTTCTGGATGCCATGCTACCACATGCTAGTCAGCACATTTATTTTCCCCCAACCTTGAGGTGAGAGCCACCAATATGCAATACTTCTACCATGTAGCACACTACCCTGAGGTACTGGGTGCAATAGAATGCACTCATGTACACATCAAGGCACCACCAGGTGAGGAGGGTTGAATCTATGTCAACCACAAGGGATATCACTCCATCAGCTGTCAGGTTGTGAGCAATGCCATGTCATTATCATTAATGTGTGTGCTGGCAACCCTGGTTGCTGGATACGCACTGGATCCGTGGATGATGACACCCATCAGAAATGCACACACTCACACACACACACACACACACACACACACACACACACACACACACACACACACACACACACACACATGGAAGAAAGCCATAATGAGGGGAACATCACAGAGCATGTGTTTGGGGTTCTGAAGTCACGGTTCCAGTGCCTTGATATATCTGGCGGAGCCCTGCAGTACATGTGCACATATGTTCACAGTATATGCCATGCTACACAATATGATCCTGTGGAAACAGCTGCAGCAGGATCAGCAAAGGGAAGGGATAAACAGCCCCCCCACCAGTACCTAGGTCACCACAGCCAGACTCACAGGAGGACTCGGCGGAGGATTGCCCTGATAATGTCCCTGTATGCAGACATAGATGTGCCCAGTATGCCCTGGCATTGGCTAAGAGACATCGCATAGCACATACACTGAGAACCTAGGACCCTAGGGACTGTAACCATACTCCTTCTCACATTTATACATTAAAATAACTGATGCCAAACAACCCACACAACCTGTACCAATCCATGTATTGGCTATGTACTGCTTGCATCACACAGAGTCAGTCCTTAACTACAGGTCTGACAACTGCTGCATTCGCAAGTCAATACCCTACACACTACGTGTAAGGATTACTATAATATAGTATTGTGTGTATGGATCTGCTGCTATTATGCAAGGAAATATAGTTGGCTATTTGGACAGATGTAACATCCACATGGGACTACAGATACAGAGTCCAATAGTATGTGTTCCTTAATACTCACCAGGCCTCATGGTTGGAATATTCACGACATCAGGCAAGGGAGTTGTTAAACAGTGGCCACACGTGATATGTGGACAACTGCCTACCCAAGCTGACCATGTGCTGTTGTTCTTCCACCCCCATCACAGCAGTGTACCCATATAACTGCTTTAACAGAAAATCAGCTATGGTATATCAGTGGACCAGGCAATATCAGGGCTGTAACATAGATATTGCTCACACATTGTATGTCTGTCTTCATGCAGGATAGCAATGTGCATATTTATGCTGTTGACTGTGTGACGAATGAGTCCTCTCTGTCTGGTGTCCTGTGTGGCTCAGTGGACTAGGGAAGCTAGCATGGGTGACGGTGTTGATGGTTCTAATCTGAAATTAGTCACATCTTTTGCATGTGAGGTAGTACTATGTTGGTGTTTTCATACCTTTCAACCTCTTTGTGCAAGACATCTGGACAAAGAACGATTGGGAGGACAAAGGCCCAAACATAGGGACATATTTTAAATATTGTTCCCATAAGCCTAGAAAGTTGCTGGAATTAAAGGTGTTGCATTATTACATATTTTCTGAAGGATATAAAGTCGGAAACACAAATGTTTGCCTATATTTAGTATAATGTAATGACATCAATATTCAATAATTCACCAGAAGACTACATATGTATGAGGAACAGACCAAACACATGAGGCAAAACTCTGGACAGTCTGTGAAAATCAGGACAGTTTAGAGGTACACAGGCTGTCAGTCTGTTGGTGGTGTAATATTGCCAACCTCAGTAACATATTAAGCACAGCACACATCTGGGGAATGTCATGGACATTTTGAGTCAAGTGCAGAACTAAAGAAACAGGAGCAGATGTTAATGTATGTAACATACAAAATCCTGGATTGGAGTACAGGTATTGTGACCTGGAGTCACTTTATAAGTACTGACAGTCCCACTGGGCATGCCCAGACACTTCATTAAAATGAGCACAATTCTATTGCCCCTTCATCAAAATGACCTGTTATGTATAAATATCTGTAGATACAGACATATACTTCTACATATCAGTCTGTCTGTATCTCTCTCACATGCATAGTATACTGTATCTATCACTATGTGTTGTCAAGTAGATATATACCGATATATATAGCTATATGTATTAAAATGAAACATACACCCCCCCATATATCTACATAACACATATATGCGGCATACACACACAGATCTATATTTATATATGCATTCCTGTTATATACAGAAATATGTGTGTGGATGTCTGCATTGTCTGATTTACCCTAATAATGGTGAGTAAATATGCACTATTACACAGCCATGCTGTTGTTCAAAGGATCCAAACTAAGGGCGTAACAGTACAAATCCATTTATGGACAGACCTCTGTGCCTGCTGGCTATCACCACGTAGACAGACACAGGTGAGCAGGTGATGTAATGTATAATGTTGTCAATGCACGTATGGACAGGGCACATTGTCCCTGCACACAGATTCACCTATGTAACTGCAAGCAGCCATATATGGCCATATTGGTAACTGTACACACATAGCTCGGATAAAAACAGTTATCTCACTGCTAGGCTAATATATGCAGATAATAGTACAAAACAATATCACTCTGCAAGCCACAGATGCTTTTCAACACAAGCCTAGTTTGTGCAATGCACAAGTACTGTGCCTGCAATCACATATACAACAAACTTAATCTTTGGGTGTGTGATAAGTACTGTGATCTGTAGAGTATAAGACAAGATAGGTAGAGGATCTAATTTCACTCCAGCCTACTTGGTGCATGTCTGTGTGTGTATATTCCCCTGAAAAACAATGGGCATGCCCTCATGGGCTATCCTACCACAATGGGTATGCACTTTTTGGGCCTCTAACTTTCTGCTGGCTTCCAAACTGCCCTCTTCTACAAGGCTTGATGATGTCATCCACCTTAAGTCTACCAGCTGACAGTATTGTATCAGACATAAGCCATGGCACATGCCATAAGTTCTGTGATCTATAATGTATAAGACTAGACAGTAGGTGTTCTAATCTCACTCCATCCCACTTTATGTGTGTGTGTGTGTGTGTGTGTGTGTGTGTGTGTGTGTGTGTGTGTGTGTGTGTGTGTGTGTGTGTGTGTGTGTGTGTGTGTGTGTGTGTGTGTGTGTGTGTGTGTGTGTGTGTGTGTGTGTGTGTGTGTGTGTGTGTGTGTGTGTGTGTATTCCCTTGGAAAACAATGCACATGCTCTCATGGGCTATCCACCTGCAATAATTATGCACTTTTTGGGCCTATAATTTGCTGATGGCTCCCATACTGACATATTCTACAAGGCCTGATCCTGATGATGTCAGCCACCTTAAGACTACCAGCTGACAGTGTAGTATCAGACATAAGGCATGACATATGTGATAAGTGCTGTCATCTATAGTGTATAAGGCTAGATAGGTAGAGGTTCTAATCATACTCCAACCCACTTGTTGCATGTGTATATATCCATATGGCATAATCTTGGTCACCTCGACATAGGTAGTGGTTTGCAGTGTTTTATTTGTAGCAGGTGATGTGGTCCCCAAAGGACTGACTACAACAAATCCTGCTTATGTCACCAAGTATAATATGTACTAAACTGATAGTACTAGCAAACATGAGGTGTGTTGCATGCAACATGTACTGTGATCTGTAGTATGTACCATTACATAAGAAAGTGTTCACATCTACATACAGCCAACTTGCAATACATGTGTGCCTTGGCATGTGCTGTATGAAGTGATTGGAAGTGGTGCTAACCTCAGTGTAGCTATGTTTGTGTGTGTGCCTGTTAGAGCATTGTACATCATGTTATGCAACTGTAGGATGTTTGAACTGAACTAGAATAATGGCCATACAGCAGATGCCCTGTGCTGAGATGATGGTCACCCAGCTAATCAGACAGATGGCATGTGCTGAGGTGCACTGAGGTGCTCTGTGTGTCATTAGACTGGGTTCTGTTCCAAGGGTGAGTTTCAATCTACTAGACAAATTTCTCCCACAAGCAATTGGTACTAATGTCACATACTAGGTTAATGTCCTTACAATGAGTCATCCATCTAGTACGCTATACAGCCAGTACAGCATCATACAACATAAGGTACACAGATGTATGTGGTGTACTCATGACAAATTCCAGCATACAGTATCTGCCAGTAACCATGATAAGTGTCATAGTGAACTAACACTGCATTACAGAAGTACATGTTTACTAATATAGTCACCGTGTGCATCAGACACATACTTCATTTCCCTGCAATGATGGTGAGGATGATAGGGATGTAGCATATGTATCATCATTTCCACAAGGTGCTGTATGGGGATGCAGGATGCCTAGACTCGCCCAAATGGTAGACAGCATGTATGTGAGTCAGGAGGGGTGCATGTAAGATGGACCATGGAGAGGTGCCATGTATGTCTGTAGGTAACCTGCATTTGACAGTGGTGTGTGAGTGTGTGCATGCACATAGTCAATCTCAGTGCTAGCCCTACACATTTGTATGTTGGACAGCTTTGGACTATACATGGTAAAGTTGACAGTTCACTGTCTCTGGCCCTGAACATGGGAACTGGCTCTGCCAGGAGTTGCACTGGCACCTCTTGCCTAAGCTCCAAACTGGGGCTAGTACATCATTTTGACTGCTGTCTGTTGGGATTGTGTCCCCCTCAGGACCTCCCAGGACTATGATCCCATGACCTGCCATGTAGTGGTGTGGAAAGCACACTCCCCTCTGTAGTGCTGGATGTACTGCCACTACAGGAGTGTGAGTGTGCATGGCCATGTGGACTCTCAGCAGATGGGGCTGCTGACCTATGTCCACAGGTCCGATGCTCACACATTCCAGCACAGACAATGTGCAGTGCAAGACAGACACTGGCTTAGCCCACCATCTGTCCACTGCATCAGTGAACCAATTTAGAGTGTCCTCAATGCAGTGGAGGCAGTCACAGATGTCAGACTGTGCAGGTGTTCCATTCAGAATGTGCCTGTGCCTCCATGATGGCCCCAAACATGCACTGAGTGACCCATGATGTGACACCTGCAGCAGGTGGCGGATGGACAGCAGGCCTCCTACAAGCACATCTGTCAATCCGACTGTGGGACCTCACCACCTGTCTGGCTATGGCCAGTGTCTACATTAACTGGAGCCATAGTTGCCACACTTTTCTGTTTAATGACCCTGCCCTCTGATTGTCCAATATCTGTGGCCTCCAGGGATGGGGTATGTGTGGGCATATAGACTGTGTGCAGTGACAATGGGGCAAAATATGGATGTTTAAGTCTTGGACAGATTTGGCCCCTGACATCCCCACCTGTGCCTCACTGTGGCCACCATCATCATCAGAGTTTGAAGAGACAGTGACATCAGGTTGTGTAGGTGGCAGACACCAACCTCCATGGTCACCTGCAATAAGAAAGAAAAAAGTATTACATTAATACCTGCACTATTGTGTGTGAAAAGCCTCCATGACTCATGACAATGAAGACCCACAAATGGATTGGTGGTCAAACAACTTTCTTCTCCACTTTTATCCATAAAACACTTCCTCGGAACAAAATACAAATTCAACTCAGGACCTTTATAACAATCACTTGAAATAAATCAAGTAAAACATGACCAGTAATATTTACCTTCTAATTAACCAGTATGATACTATACTTGAAAAAATAAAAACCCAGTACACCTCTCTTAACAAATACATGGAAATACACATTTCACTGCCTAATGTATTTCCCTTCAACCTGTTGTATTTTAAAAGGCATTTTAGATTTCTTGTCTCATTTAAACCAGGTGCCTTGTCTGCTCTTAACTGTAACTGCCAAGTATATCAGTTTGTTGAACTACACTCCTGTGCCAATCCCTTCTTGAGACCTTAGGTACCTGATCCAAACTGGAATTTAAAAATATCCTATGCTGTTTACACACATAGTTATGTTTACATAGAGCATTATTCTGGCTCTTAACCATACTAGAATATAATTGTTATTTAAATAACAGGTGCCATGCTTACCAGGAGCAAGACCATGGCCTAGGGCAATACCTGACAAACCTGTAAAAAGTTGAGAGTTGGGTAATGTCAGTACCACTGCATGTTGCAGCACAACAAGGTAATACATCACTATATCTCACATTTAGAGTAGCTACTGTGTTACTTGTTGTATTGGTCATAATCTGAGTATGAGTGTACAACTGAGGTTAACCCCCCCCCCAAAGAACAAAGACCTGACATCCACATAAACGTATTTATAGCCCGACTGCATGCTTCTCAGCTGTGGAAACTGTGACACCCACTCCCACAATGTATGTTGTGATGGATGCCTGGGAGCTGTTGCATGTGCCTAGGTACGCCAAGAATTCCTCAGTGACCGAGAGTGGCTGTTCCACTGGAGGCCCTCCACTGGTGATATCACGATCCCTGGCTACATCTGCTGCCCTTTATCATGCAGCAGTTTTCATGTCAGTTGCCCACAGTTAAAACTGCTCATATATCCTGCCTTGCTGGCCCATGCCATTCTCATCACGGACAATGTCTGCCCATAATGCAGCCTGCTGTTCTCTGCTTTATCTCCACCTGGATAGTAGGATGTGATGATGTTGCCCTAGTGCTTGCAGTATAATATCATTCTCCGCATCTGA
Organism: Protopterus annectens; assembly: GCF_019279795.1. Lineage (NCBI taxonomy): Eukaryota > Metazoa > Chordata > Ceratodontiformes > Protopteridae > Protopterus > Protopterus annectens. Next base: position 1,719,200,499 of record NC_056733.1, on the reverse strand, counting down.
GAAGGGTGCATAACATCTACAGTACATAATTTCTGAAAGAAAACAAAAGGGGAACACATTACAGGATCACATATGTGGATGTACACTATGTACAGATACAAGGCCACAATGGCTGGCACTAACCACTGCTTGTTCACACATGTCATACTCCACAGTGTGCAAACAAAGTGTGTGGATACAACTGAGATAGTAGCAATAGTCAGAAAGTCCCATGTGTGCCATAACAGCTAGTGCTGTATTATCATACATTCAACACATTATCATACACTCAACACTCAGGTCTGCTGTGGTGTGTCCCCTATGAGCAACCCCTCGACAATATATCATACGAACAATGCCATATAAATAGTATTGTACTGTTACAACCACTATAAAGGGACAGTACAATGAGACCAGTATGCCACAATGACAAAATACAATGCACCCTTGATGTTTTGTACATCCTGTGTAGGTGTAAGAGAGAAGGAAGTCACCTAATCACTATTCCTCATAAGTCTATTCACCCATCTGCAGCCTGCTGTTCACAAAAACATTTTCATTCCTGATGGATTGTAGTCCTCATTTGTTGATATGTGGTTATAGTATAGTTGTCACAATGGCATGCTCTGTTTGAGGAAGGTCTAATACAGAATGGTTCACCATAGCCAGCTGCTTGCCTTTTAAACATGCTTCCCAGCAGCAGATGATTACCTCTAAACCAATCTGTGGTTCTGAAATGCTAATTGAAGACAAAACAGCTGATTTGCACTATCATCAGCCAATGACATGCAACCACTGTAGAATATATACAGCCTTTATGTACATTAGGGCCCCTTTCTGATATGTTGTGCTAGATATCAGTGGGGTGAAGAGACTGTGATGCCCGTGCCCTTGCCCAGCAATCAAGAAGCCTCAATCCTCACCACTAACACCAGGGAGGGTATCTCATATATGAGGAAAGGATAACAAATACACACAATAAAGAGCAATTTCCCTTAAGAGCACACAGAGATCACAGTCAGTCTGGGGCTGGCCACTCCCTTGCTCTCTAGGTCCCCAATAAGACTCCCCACTGGCACAGCTATAAGGTCCAGATCCCAGCCAGCTGGGCAAGCTAATATCTCCAGCACCCTCTCTATCCAACCAGTGCTTCATGCCCTGCCCAAGTAGCTGACACACACACACTTTGAGATAAGAGTTTATACAACCACACAGACACTTCTGGGGAAGGCTGTCACAGGTTCACCAGCTGTGCCCCTTTTACCTAGACTATATGGTAGAAATCCCTGCCACCACCCAGCTAATATTTTGCAGCTACTCAAAAGCCTTTAAAAGGGTGTCCAATTATTACTGTGCATTATTATTATCCAATTGGTAGTATGACTAAACAGCCAAGGCTTATTAGAGTGACTTAGTACAGGATCCTTACATACATGCAATGAACTCTTAGACCTTAACCTAACTCTACACAAACCAACCACAGTTAAAAGGTTTTAACATATTTAATAATAAATAATTAAAACCACAAGACAATACTTTCTGCTACACAGTGCTAGTCAAGAGTTCAGAGATCACATAGAAAATACTTAAAATAATTCAGAAGTACAGTTCTGACATCACAGAAAAACACTTGTCTAATCTTTCTAGTTTCTAGCTATTTCTAAAAGAAAACACAAGTCTAAGATAACTTATATATCAGCAAGACAGTGCTGTGAGTTGGATAGTCAAGACAAAAATGTTTAATAATATCTGGTTCTCTCTGTATAAATTGAAATTACAGTTCTGATAAACATTACATCATTTCACACTTTCCTGGGGGTTCCCAGGCTAACAGATTATGCATAATTGTTATCTTGCACCTGCAGGAAACTACAGCCATAAAAGATATTCTACATGTAAACTCTAGTAATTATTCCTTAAGTTAAAATAATAGGCAGGATGTTTCACTCTAGACTCATCGACTCCAAATTCTAACTTTAAAGGGACAGGCATGAAATAATTTCAACTTCAAAGGTCAGACAAGAAATGTTTGACTTAGCTTTCTTTACAGCAGAGGGCAAAGTTCCTACATTGTTTAAAGTTCAACATTTCACAGCATATTCTTTCAATTAAGAAAAGAAGTCCGTAGTTCAATATTCATATTTACAAAAGATAAAATTATCTGCACAACTCTATCTGGTTAGGCTGGCAGCCTTCATCTATCTTCACCTAATATTCACATACACCCCCCCCCTCCGGAGAACTCAAGCTAGTTTTTCAAGTGACCCTTGAAAAATACCGCTTTAGAGGGTTAGGTCTATCTGAGTGTACCTTACCTGATTCCCTGTTTTGAGAGCCCATCTGCATTGGCATTGCTCCTCCCACTGCGGTGCTGCACTGACATATCATATGCTTGCAACCCTAGGCTCCATCTTAGCAACTTGGCGTTTTGCTGGCTGGCTCTGTTTAACCATGTTAGGGGGTTGTGATCTGTCATAACAGTGAATTTCCTTCCATACAGATAAGGCTGAAGTTTCTGCAATGCCCACACTATGGCTAGACATTCCTTTTCTACAGCTGCATAGCATTCCTCCCTGGGTTGGAGCCTACAACTGAAATAAACCACTGGGTGCTCTTCCCTCTCTGAAGAAATCTGGCTAAGTACAGCCCCCACCCCATGGTTTGAAGCATCCACCTGCACAACAAATTATTTGCTGTAATCTGGACTGGCTAACACAGGGGTCCATCCAAAGCTTCTTTAAGCTTCTGGAATGCCTGCTCACATGCTGGAGTCCACACTACCTTATCTGGCTTGTTCTTCCTTGTCTGGTATGTGAGGGGAGCAGCTATGGCATTATAACTGGGGATGAACTTTCTGTAGTACCCTGCTGTCCCTAAAAATGGCCTCACCTGCTTTTTAGTAACAGGTGCAGGCCATGCCTAAATGGCTTCCACTTTGGTAGGTTCTGGCCTTATCTTACCACTCTCCACTCTATGTCCTAGGTAGAAGACCTCCGCCATACCCACCTGACATTTGCTTGGCTTAATGGAAAACCTGCCCTCTGTAGTCTGCCCAGCACCTTCCTGACATGCTGAAGGTGCTCTGGCCAGGAATGGCTGTAGATGGCAATATCATCTAGGTAAGCAAGGGCAAACCCTTCAGTTCCTACTAGGATATGATCTACCAGCCTCTGGAAAGTCACTGGGGCATTGTTCATCCCAAAGGGCATCTTTGTGAACTCATATAATCCAAAAGGAGTCACAAAGGTTGACTTCTCTCTAGCACTGGGAGTCAAGGGCACTTGTCAGTAACCCTTGGTAAGATCAATGATTGTACAATACTTAGCCCCACCCAGCTGCTCTAGGGCCTCATCTCTCCTATGCATGGGGTAAGCATCCAACTCTGTGTTACTATTTAATTTCCTGTAGTCCACACAGAACCTGGTGCTGCCATCCTTCTTTGGAACCAGCACCACTGGGGAAGTCCAGGGACTGTTGGACTCTTGAATCACCCCTAGTTCCAACATCTCCTGTACTTCCTCCCTCAGAGGCTGTCTGACTCTCTCAAGCACTCTATAAGAGGCCTGCCTAATAGGCCCTTGGGGTCCTGTATCCACCTGGTGCTGCACCAAGTGGATGCACCCTGGTTTCCCAGTGAACATGTCCCCATATTCCTGTAACACTGCTCGGATTTCTCAAATCACATGTCCCCAAATTCCTGCAACACTGCTCGGATTTCTTGAACCTGGGTAGGAGATAGCTGCCGGGACATTGCTACCCCTATCACTGAGGTGTTACCCCGAGCCTCACTGAGGAGATCAGTCCCCAGATCTCCCTCAGATTTGTCTGGCAAGCCACTGCAAATACTCAGCACAAGGCCCTCCCTATCATGGTAAGGTTTCATCATGTTAACATGGTAGAATCTGTGCCCTTGCCTTCTGCCTAGCAGTTTCATCATATAGTTAACATCACTTACCTTTCTTACCACCATGTAGGGTCCCTCCCAAACTGCATGCAACTTGTTGTGCCTGACAGGAATGAGAACCATTACCTGCTGCCCCACAACACACTCTCTAGCTCAACCATTCCTCTCATACCACACCTTTTTCATTTGGGCTTCTGCCAGGTTTTTCTGGGCCAAGCCCATGAGTTCCCTGAGCCTTGTCCCGAGGTTAAGTATGTATGCCACAACAGACTCCTTGTGAGACTCGCACTCACCTTCCCACTCATCTTGAATAAAATCTAGAGGTCACCTCACCTATGCCCATACAGCAACTGAAAGGGTGAAAAAACTGTGGATTCCTGGGGAACCTCTCTGTAAGCAAACAACAGATGGGGCAAATATTTGTCCCACTCCCTCTTAAACTGATCTGCAAATGCCCATAGCATGGACTTGATTGTAGAGTTTAACCTGTCAACAAGACCATTAGTCTGGGTATGGTAGGGGGTGGTCTTCATGTGCTTCACCCCACAGGACTTCCATAGACAAGCCAGCAGGTGTGACATGAAATTGGCACCTCTGTCAGTCAGTATTTCTTTTGAGAAACCTATCCTGCTGAAAATCCTCTAATAAAGCATTTGTCACCTTCTCTGCCTCAGTGGAGGACAAAGCCACTGCCTCATGGTATTGTGTAGCATAATCCACTACCACTAGGATATACTTTTTCCTTGTGGAACTTGGGGTACTCATAGGGCCCACAATATCCATAGCTACCCTCTGAAATGGCTCCTCAATCACAGACAAAGGCATCAAAGGAGCTCTCACCTTGTCTTCTGCCTTGCCTACCTTTTGGCACTGCTCACAGGTCCTACAGTACCCTGTTACATCTCTGGAAATTCCAGGCCAATAGAAGTTCTGCATACTATGCCTCTTTGTATGTTTTATGTCCATATGACCTGCAACGGGAATATCATGGGCTATGGCTAGAGACACCAGATGGTAGGCTCTAGGCACTACCAACTGCTGTACTCTCTCACCTTCTAGCCCTCCCTCAGGGTTCCACTCTCTGTATAGTAACCCTTTGTCCCAGTATACAGATTCCTCTTTCCTTGATAATCAGGTGCCTCCCTAGCTACCTGCATCAGGCCTTGCAATGTAGGATCTGAGAGCTGAGCCTGTCTCAATTCTCTCCTTGTAACCCTTCCCAGACCCCCTTCCACAGGAAGTCTGGCATCCTCTGACAGTGGTGCCTCACTGTCAGCCTGGGTACTACTACTCACCTCTACCTTTGCAGTCACTCTGTCCAAGGGACCATCAGTACCCCCAAGCAGCTGTGGCTCACCTTCAGTCTCACTGCTACAGAGTAGCTCCCTCACTGAAGTAACCACCTCCCCAGTCTTGGCTGCAAGTATGCCATCTGTCTGGGTCTCTCCCACGCTACCAGACTCACATGCTTGTCTCTTAGCCTGACTGCATGTAACTGCATAAGTACATGGTACTGCCTCATCCAACTTCTTCTCTATCAGGACATCTGCAGATGGTAATTTGGTACCCCTGTTGTCTCAAGACAACCAACTATTGGAATTTTGTCTTTCCCACCTACTGGCTCCCTCACCTTATGTTCCCCACCTTGCCTCTGTGGACACCTGTATGCCACATGGCCCCACTGGTTGCATTCACAGCATTTAGCGCTAGCTCCTGGATGTGTACCTGGACTAGTGGCTTCCCCTGCAACTGGCATATTCTGTTGTGGCAGTCTGTGCTGCCCCCCATGGGTTCCTTTAGACCCATGAGCAGTACTGGGGGTCCCCTTCCTGTGCAGCACTGCCCTGCTTACAAGAAATAGGTCTCCCTTCTTCACAAACTCATCTGAAGTAGCACATTGTCTATCAGCTAACCAGATCCTCATGTCCTCAGGCAAAGTACTAAGGGCTTGTTCCCTCACCAAAAGATCTGCCAGCCCTTCAAAAGTGGTGAACTGACATCCACTCACCCACCTATGGAAATAAGTGCTCAATTCAGCAACATATTCACACACACTTTCATCTGCCTTGCGTCTATGCTCACAGAACCTTTTCCTATACGTTTCAGGTCTTAGCTCAAAAAACTCTAATAGACAATTTTTTACAGCAATATAATCAAAACATGCAATGTCAGACGTTTTACATAATACAGTTACAGCTTTACCATGGAGTAAGGTGTCAGAAACCGTACCTAGAGCCCTTGGTCAACTTCATACTGTTTACATACCCTCTCAAGCATGTGAATGAAACTATCAAAAGTATCCCCCTCTTTAAACTGAGGAAGAAATTTACTGACCTTTTGTGCATCTGGAGTCCAGTTACTCCCTTCCCCATTACCTCCATGACTCTGGCAAATATTCAGCATCTCCTTCTTATGCTGCCTCAGCCTCTCTTTTGCCTCAGCTTCTAGGCATAGCAGTTTCTCATTCTCCCCACTCTCTAGACTCCTCAGTCCCTCAGCTGCTTCTAATTCCACATGCCTAGCCTTCAACTCAAGTCTCTTTTGCTCCAGATGGATTTTTAAGCCCACTGCAGAAAGGTTGAGCTGTCCATTCTCCAAGGGTATTATATCTCCACTGCCAGTCTGATTGTCCTCCTGGTTGTTGTTTTCTGATGCAGCTGTAAGCACGGCTGCAATCAGGTCTGCCTTAGTCAGGTTTCCATGCACTAGTCCCCTAGCTTGGCACATCTCCAGCAGTTGGGTCCTTGTCAGCTTTCCATACTTCTCTGCTGATATCCTGCCTGCTCACCCTGACTAACTAAGCTAACAAAAGAAATGAAACAATTCTGATCTGAACTCTTAGTATTCACTGCGTGGCTGTTTTAGTGTACGAAACACTTTCAAAGCTCACTGTACACAAGCTACAGAATTCACTCTACCCAAACCACTGCAAGTCAATTAGTATTTGCCACCTAATTAATATGTGATGTGGATACCCCACTGCTGCCAAACACAAATGTGATGCCCGTGCCCTGGCCCAGCTATCAAGGAGCTTCAATCCTTACCACTAACACCAGAGAAGGTGTCTCATATATGAGGAAAGGATAATAAATACACACAATAAAGTGCAATTTCCCTTAAGAGTACACAGAGATCACAGTCAGTCCAGGAATAGTCACCCCCTTGCTCTCCAGATCCCCAATAAAACTCCCCACTGGCACAGCTATACGGTCCAGATCTCAGCCAGTTGGGCAATCTAAAATCTCCAGCACCCTCTCTGTTTAACCAGTGTTTCGTGTCCCTGCCCAAGTAGCTGACACACACACACACTTTGAAATAAGAGGTTATACAACCACACAGACATTTCGGAGGAAGGCTGTCACAGGTTCTCCAGCTGTTTCCCTTTTACCTAGACTATATGGTAGAAATTTCTGCCACCACCCAGCTAATATTTATCAGCTACACAAAGGCCCTTAAAAGGGTGTCAAATTATTAATGTGCAATATTATTATCCAATTAATAGTATGACTAAACAGTCAAGGCTTATTAGAGTGACTTGGTACAGGATCCTTCTATACATTCAATGTACTCTTAGAGCTTAACATATCTCTATACAAACCAGCCACAGTTAAAAGGTTTTAAAATATTTAATAATAAATAATTAAAACCACAAGACAATACTTTCTACTACACAGTGCTAGTCAAGAGTTCAGAGATCACACAGAAATACTTTAAATAATTCAGTAGTACAGTTCTGACATCACAGAAAAACAGTCTAATCTTTCCAGTTATTTCTAAAAGAAAACACAAGTCTAAGATAACTTACATATGAGTAAGCCAGTGCTGTGAGTTGGATAGTCAAGACAAAAATGCTTATTAATCTTTGGTTCTCTCTGTTTAAAATAAAATTGCAGTTCTGATAAACATTACATCATTTCACACTTTCCTGGTGCTCCCACGCTAACATATACTACATAAGTGTTATCTTGAACCTGCAGGAAACAACCGCCATAAAAGACATTCCACATGCAAACTCTAATAATTATTCCTTAAGTTAAAACAATAGGCAGGATGCTTCACTTCAGACTCATCAACTTCAAATTCTAACGTCAAAGGGGCAGGCATGAAATAATTTCAACTTCAAAGGACAGACAAGGAATGCTTGACTTAGCTTTCTTTACAGCAGAGTGCAATGTTGCTACATTGTTTAAAGTTCAACATTTCACAGCATATTCTTTAAATTAAGAAAACAAGTCTGTAGTTCAACATTCATATTTACAAATGATAGAATTATCTGCACAATTCTATCTGGCTAGGCTGGCAGCCTTCATCTATTTTCACCCACTCTTCAGAGACTACATCATCACAGAGGGTAGGTCTGCAGCAGATACCTTTACATAGAGATGGGTGTGCTACAGGCTGCAACTACTGCTGCAGGTAATACACATAGGCAGAGAGCATGAAGACTTTGGAGGGCAATAAGCTGTAGGAGTAAATGTCTAACTATGGTGGCCTAGTTGCAGAACCAGGCCGAGAGTGACAGTACCCTCTACAATCCAATGAAGGCATATGTTTAAGTTAAGTATGTTAGGCATTATCAATAACAGAGTACTAGGCAACATGTTTGGTGTGTCCTTGGGGTATATAAATAAACAAACACACACACACACACTTATAATAAATCTGCACTGTGACTCTGAAAGAACTGTGCGGTACACTCTGATAATAGTGGCCCTCATTTGCATTACCTGAGTTGACATTCTCTGTGAATGCATATTACTGCATGAAGTGACAATTTATGCACATATACATTTGCTATAGGGATACGTGAAGTGTGTTCCTACCTGCAGGCCTGTGACTTCCATCAGTTAAAAGCAATCAATTCTTTTGACATGCTTTATGTGGATACAGAGTGCATGACTCTGTCATTAATTGCTGGCTTCACAATACTGAAAATTAAAATGCAGTACTACACACCACTGGAGTTGAACTCAGGACTGTGTATGGCAAAAATGCTCTGTTTATGAGGCATTTAAAAGACTGAGTTACTGAGTGTCTGCTGCAGTAGGTGTACTTGGACGACATATGTGCATGCTTACAGGCTGTGACAATCATTTTCTATATCCATCAGTATGCGCAAGGCTTTATATGGATGTATTTCTACACCAGGGTCCCAGTTGCACATGTATATTGCCATTAATGCCTTAGCAGGTGTCTTTCTACATGTTGCTGATAAAAGGGCACATGTAACTACTATCAGAGGCCTCACTTACATCTCTTGTTATGTATTTGGCTTTATAGTGGTATACTTTTGCACAGGAGTTCCAGGAACATTCCTATGTTTTCCATTAAGATTCTATTCAAGTTTGAGTGGCGCAGTGCACTGCACAGCTATGCTGAAATGTGCTTAATGACTGTAACTGGTAATTACTATGTCTTTTTTTAAATCATCTATTTTAACTAAAAGTTGTGTGGTATGGCAGGTTAAAGCACTGGTCGGCAGGTGTGATAGCCTCTGATTAGACACATGGGACAAGTGTTTATTTTGTAAATGTGTAATAGAATTTTAAAGACACATAATCAATATGGCTCTATTAGCTGAGATTAGCAAAGCTGAGTGATAATGCACACCACACAGCATCTCACCAGATAACATAATGAAAAGAAAAATGGGGAGACATGAAAGTGGGGGAAATGGGGATATATGAAAGTGGGGAAATGGGGTGCAAGCAGGTGGAAACCTAGTAGAAGGCAGGAAGGGATATGCAGGAAGGGTTGTAGGAAAGAACCATAGCTATTCATTTCTTGTACAGCAATGATTGTGCACTTTAACAGAATATGTACATGGATTTGAACTCACACCCACAGAGAGAGGGGTGAGGACAACATAACTGCATTGTCAAGCCAATTGGACCAAATTACTTGTGTTCAGTGCACATGTAGTGTAAATGGAGAGCTATGCATGGGGTAATATTTTTTTTTGGGGGGGCAGGTGCCCTTTTTTAAGGTCTGAGTGGAATGTTGGGGAAGGGAGATAGGTACGTGTGGGGGAGGTAAGTTGGGTAGGTGAGGATACATTTGCAGACAGACAAGACAGCAAATGTGTGTGTGTGTGTGTGTGTGTGTGTGTGTGTGTGTGTGTGTGTGTGTGTGTGTGTGTGTGTGTGTGTGTGTGTGTGTGTGTGTGTGCATGTGTGTGAGACATGAGGGGGTTGAACACCTTGGAGAGGGCGGGTGCTGTGGAATCCAACTCCCATGTGCCTCCAGACAGCAGCATGTCTCACATCCCCACTCATGGGACTGTCAGCACTGCTCCTTCACTACCCAAAGGGCAGCAGTGCTGGAGGCTGGGCACTGGGGTGAGGCTGCCCAGCCAGGTTGGCCAACATGCTGTCAATCTGACACAGCCAGTGGTCAAACCTATAGTAGACTATCCTGCACACCAGGACTGGCAGCTCATCCTGGGTGACAATGCCTCCTCCACCACCACCACTCCCAGAGGAGGACCGGGCCCCATTCTGTGGGGCTGTACTACCAGATGCTGCAGGTAGTACAGGGGAAGCAGAGGGGGCACCACTGGTCTGGGTCCCAGACATGCTGGGACCCGGTGACACTGCCAGTTGAGGCAAGGTACAGGGATCTGCTGGAACTGGCCTACCTTGACGTGTTGTGGTGATGGAGGTAAAGCAGTAGGTTAAGGTTAGTAATAACCAAACCATTGTTAGTATTAACAGAATGGAACATCATTTTAATTCATAGAAATACATATCAATGTATAGTATGTGTAACACAACAGTAAATAACGTAACAGTCAGTTTGGTAACAGCTTGCCAGTAAGAAGTAAGCCATAAGGGCAACCAAATAGTTTAATAAAGAATGTTAATAGTGAATCATAAATAGCTCAAAACAATATTACATCACATTTTGCAAAAATATAGTTAGTTTAACAACATATGTTAATATTAAATCATAATAATAAATAATAATAAATAAATGAAGATAAGGGATGAGGAGTGAGACAAAACATTCCATTAGTGGCATTGCAGATTATATCCCTGAAAACACTGATAATAAATACTCTGCAGGTGTGTCATATCAGTTTTGGTACAGTGACTACAATTCTTCTATTGCTGATGTAGCACGTATATACCTCTGAAGTTGTTAGCATAGGTCAGTATGTCCCAAGCAATGACAAATGCAGGCACACAACTACAGAGAATAATTTTACATAATGTGGACTTATATAACTACCAAGATGTTCTGTAAGCAGATTGATAATACTTTGCATTCCAGGTAGTCTTTCTCTGGTAATCCTGTGACAGATGAATTAGGCAGTTTTAATTACATTACAAGAAATTGTGACACTTGACAGGCATGTTTATGCACAGCACATAAACTAGACAGCCATCATGGCTTAGCTGGGAAGCATGGGGATAGAACCCAATAGCTGTGACTGCCGGGGACATCTACAAATAATGTAATAATTGACTGCAGGAACTTAGTGCAGACATGCAAGGAATGCAGCCATACTGCAAATAAACAGATTTATTTATGAATCAATAATGCTGATGAATTATTGTTATTGATTTTAAAACTCTGAAAACACAATATCTGCTCATAACAAGGTCTACCTCACTCATATACCTTTTGTTCCTGGGGAAAGAGAAAATGTGAGCATTAAGTGACTGACAGTGTGCTGGAGATAACCTTAAACCATAGTATGAGTTGAGCAATGCAAGTTACAGGACATTCTTTTTTGCATTCTAGAACTATTACAGTGTTACAATTGACGGCAGTGACAGTAGAGCACACATGCATGGAATAAAACCATACTGCATATATTAATACAGCTTTATTTTAGAAACAACACTGCTGGTGAACACTTTTTGTTGGTACTGCTTTGAAATATCTGTGAAGCCCACATACAATATCAGCTCATAACATGGGCCACCTCACCGATATATCTTTTGTTCCTGGGGTGGAGGAAAATGAGAGCATTGTGTGACTGCTAATGACCTGGAGAAAACCTTGACACATATTGTGAGTTTAACCATATATGTTACATAACATTCTTTTTGCATCTTAGACTATTAGAATGTTATAATTGACTGCAGTGACAGCAGAATACACATGTATGGAATACAACCATACTGCATGTATTAAAACAGCATTATTTTAGTAGCAATGATGATGGTGAACATTTTGTATTGCTATTGCTTTGAAATATCTGTAAAGTGCACACACAAAATATCTGCCCATGGAGTGTGCTACCTCACCCATATACCTTTATTACATAAAGTAGGAAGAACAGAGATTATGTGACCGATATTGGCCTGGCAACAACCTTGGACAGTACTATGAGTTAAAGAATACAGTTTGCAGGCCATTACTTTTGTATTCTACAGCTATGACAGTGTCACACTTGACTGGATCAGCCTTACCATAGACAATCAATGCATACAGCTCTACTGCCATGGTTATAATAACACAATCCTGCTGAACATCATTTTGCTTACTGTTATTGCTACTGTTTATTGTTTATTGTTTATTGAACTTCAATTGTTAGTGTTCATGTATTGCAGTACAGCTTAATTGCCCATTTATTGCACTATAGTTCTACTTGCCCATTTATTGCATTACAGTTTTTCTTGTGTATACTTTATCGCAGTAAATGCTTTACTCTTTCTTGCTTATTGCACTACAGTTAGCGTACTAAATCCATACTTACCACACTCACAATGCAACCTGCCAGGTGCCCGGTATGGAACTCAACATTGCGAGCCCTCTCAGCTACAACTATTGGGAGAGATGCACACCATTATGCATACCAATTTTGCAGAGATTCAGCTTACATATTGGTAAAACAGAGGACAAATTATTTACATATTTCTGGGGCATTCCTTGCTCTAGCTTCTTGGATCCAGATGTCCAAGGTTCTCCTCTTTCTTCTTTCAGGTCTTCATAATGGTAATGACACTGCTCACCTGTGTAGTGGATACCAGTAACTCTGGTGAGTTCCATGGTCAACCGGTATCAGACCTCAACCTTACACTCTGAGCCCTGAAATCCACCCTGCATCAGCAGGGGTTCATGGTTTTATATCAGGAGAATGACCATGGCCCTGGACTCTTGAATACCCTACTTCTGCTCCCAAGAGTGCACACCTTCACCAGCACCACCTGCCACATCAACAGTACATTGAACTCCAATGAATGATGTAGAATTCCCACCTATTATGCTTAATATCACTGTTTTCCTGACCTTATACATCATTCAGCAATATTCAAAAAAGCACTGTGTTGCTTAGCATCACACAAACCAGCTAAGCAGAGCCAAGCAGTGTGAAAACTCACAGAACCATGGTTTTAGAGAAGCTTAGCACAGTGCAAATATTGGTTGCCATTAACATGTTTATGCACTGCTATAAATAAATGTAATTATGATAATTAATTACATCCAGTTTCTATTTTTAGCTGTATGGCAGGTGTCAGCGGCCTATATATGATTATTAGGGTCTTTAATGAGAGAAGTATACTCACAAGTGGGGAGAGTGTGTTGAGCAGATGGAAAGAGTATTTTGAGGGACTGATGAATGAAGAGAATGAGAGGGAGAGAAGGTTAGATGATGTATGGATAGTGAATCAAGAAGTGCAGTGGATTAGCAAGGAGGAAGTAAGGATAGCTATGAAGAGGATGAAGAATGGAAAGGCTGTTGGTCCAGATGACATACCTATGGAGGTGTTTAGGTGAAATGGAAGTGGAGTTTTTAACTAGATTGTTTAATAAAATCTTGGAAATTGAGAGGATGCCTAAGGAATGGAGAACAAGTGTTTTGGTACTGATTTTTAAGAATAACGGTGATGTGCAGAGCTGTAGTAACTACAGAGGGATTAAATTATATTATTAAACGGTATCCCTGATGGTAGCGTTTGTGCGTGTAACCCTCCTGCTAGTGTAAACCCCCAGCTTCTGTGTTCTGCTGACTACCCGAGGCCCAGAAACATACCAGACTTCTGTGAAGCATCTGATACTTCCTCCCAGCACATGAAAAGAGTCATTGACTTCCTTATGCTGTAATGCATTGGGAAGCAGGAATAGTTATTTGGAACGTGTAACCATCCTGCCAATGTAAACCCCCCAGCTGCTGTGTCCTGCTAACTACCCGAGGCCCAGAGACATTCTAGACTTCTGTGAAGTATCTGATACTTCCTCCCAGCACATGAAAAGAGCCATTGTGTTCCTTATGCTGTACTGCCTTGGGAAGCAGGAATAGTTATATGGAACGTGTAACCCTCCTGCCACTTTAAACCCCCAGCTTCTGTGTCCTGCTGACTACATGAGGCCCAGAGACAAACCAGACTTCTGTGAAGTATCTGACACTTCCTCCCAGCACATGAAAAGAGCCATTGTCTCCCCTATGCTGTACTGCCTTGGGAAGCAGGAATAGTTATTTGGAATGTGTAACGTTCTTGTCAGTGTAAACCCCTCAGCTTCTGTGCCCTGCTGACTACCCGAGGCCCAAAGACATACCAGACTTCTGTTAAGTATCTAATACTTCCTCCCAGCACATGAAAAGAGTCATTGTCTTCCCTATGCTGTACTGCCTTGGGAAGCAGGAGTAGTTATTTGGAACATGTAACCCACCTGCCATTGTAAACCCCCCAACTTCTGTGTAATGCTGACTACCCGAGGCCCAAAGACATACCAGACATCTGTGAAGTATCTGATACTTCCTCCCAGCACATGAAAAGAGCCATTGTCTTCCTTATGCTGTACTGCCTTGAGAAGCAGGAATAGTTATTTGGAACATGTAACGTTATTGCCAGTGTAAACCCACTGCTTCTGTGTCCTGCTGAATACCCAAGGCCCAGAAACATACCAGACTTCTGTGAAGTATCTGATATTTCCTCCCAGCACATGAAAAGAGCCATTGTCTTCCCTATGCTGTACTGCCTTGGGAAGCAGGAATAGTTAATTAGAACATGCAACCCTCCTGCCACTGTAAACCCCCCTGCTTCTGTGTCCTGCTGACTACCTGAGGCACAGAGACATACCAGACTTCTGTGAAGTATCTGATTCTTCCTATCAGCACATGAAAAGAGCCATTGTCTTCCCTCTGCTGTACTGCCTTGGGAAGTAGGAATAGTTATTTAGAATGTGTAACCCTCCTGCCAGTGTAAACCCCCCAGCTTCTGTGTCCTGCTGACTACCCTAGGCCCAGAGACATAACAGACTTCTGTGAAGTATCTGATACTTCCTCCCAGCATATGAAAAAAGCCATTGTCTTCCCTATGCTGTACTGCCTTGTGAAGCAGGAATAGTTTTTGGAACATGTAACCCTCCTGCCAGTGTCATCCCCCCAGCTTCTGTGTCATGCTGACTACCCGAGGCCCAGAGACATTCCAGACTTCTGTGAAGTATCTAATACTTACTCCCAGCACATGAAAAGAACCATTGTCTTAGCTGTGCTGTACTGCTTTGGGAAGCAGGAATAGTTATTTGGAAGGTGTAACCCTCCTGCCAGTGTAACCCCCCCCAGCTTCTGTGTCCTGCTGACTACCCGCGGCCCAAAGACATATCATACTTCTGTGAAGTATCTGATACTTCCTCCCAGCACATGAAAAGAGCCATTATCTTGCCTATGCTGTACTGCTTTAGGAAGCAGGAATAGTTATTTGGAATGTGTAACCCTCTTGCCAGTGTAAACCCCCCAGCTTCTGTGTCCTGCTGACTACCCGAGGCCTAGAGACATACCAGACTTCTGTGAAGTATCTGATACTTCCTCCTAGTACATGAAAAGAGTCATTGTCTTCTTTATGCTGTACTGCCTTGGGAAGCAGGAATACTTAATTAGAATGTGTAACCCTCCTGTCAATGTAAACCCCCCCGCTTCTGTGTTCTGCTGACTACCCGAGGCCCAGAGACATACCAGACTTCTGTGAAGTATCTCATACTTCCTACCAGCACATGAAAAGAGCTATTGTCTTACCTATGCTGTACTGCTTTGGGAAGCAGGAATAGTTATTTGGAACATGTAACCCTCCTGCCAGTGTTAACCCCCCAGCTTCTGGGTCCTGCTGACTACCCGAGGACCAGAGACATACCAGACCTCTGTGAAGTATCTGATAGTTCCTCCCAGCACATGAAAAAGCCATTGTCTTCACTATGCTGTACTGCCTTGGGAAGCAAGAATAGTTATTTGGAACATGTAACATTCCTGCCAGTGAAAACCCCCAGCTTCTGTGTCCTGCTGACTACACAAGGCCCAGAGACATACCAGACTTCTGTGAAGTATCTGATACTTCCTCCCAGCACATGAAAAGAGCCATTGTCTTCCTTATGCTGTACTGCCTTGAGAAGCAGGAATAGTTATTTGGAACATGTAACGCTATTGCCAGTGTAAACCCACTGCTTCTGTGTCCTTCTGAATACACAAGGCACAGAAACATACCAGACTTCTGTGAAGTATCTGATATTTCCTCCCAGCACATGAAAAGAGCCATTGTCTTCCCTATGCTGTACTGCCTTGGGAAGCAGGAATAGTTAATTAGAACATGTAACCCTCCTGCCACTGTAAACCCCCCTGCTTCTGAGTCCTGCTGACTACCCGAGGCCCAGAGACATACCAGACTTCTGTGAAGTATCTGATTCTTCCTACCAGCACATGAAAAGAGCCATTGTCTTCCCTCTGCTGTACTGCCTTGGGAAGTAGGAATAGTTATTTAGAATGTGTAACCCTCCTGCCAGTGTAAACCCCCCAGCTTCTGTGTCCTGCTGACTACCCTAGGCCCAGAGACATAACAGACTTCTGTGAAGTATCTGATACTTCCTCCCAGCATATGAAAAAAGCCATTGTCTTCCCTATGCTGTACTGCCTTGTGAAGCAGGAATAGTTTTTGGAACATGTAACCCTCCTGCCAGTGTCATCCCCCCAGCTTCTGTGTCATGCTGACTACCCGAGGCCCAGAGACATACCAGACTTCTGTGAAGTATCTAATACTTACTCCCAGCACATGAAAAGAACCATTGTCTTAGCTGTGCTGTACTGCTTTGGGAAGCAGGAATAGTTCTTTGGAAGGTGTAACCCTCCTGCTAGTGTAACCCCCCCCAGCTTCTGTGTCCTGCTGACTACCCGCGGCCCAAAGACATATCATACTTCTGTGAAGTATCTGATACTTCCTCCCAGCACATGAAAAGAGCCATTATCTTGCCTATGCTGTACTGCTTTGGGAAGCAGGAATAGTTATTTGGAATATGTAACCCTCCTGCCAGTGTAAACCCCCCAGCGTCTGGGTCCTGCTGACTACCCGAGGATCAGAGAAATACCAGACGTCTTTGAAGTATCTGATACTTCTTCCCAGCACATGAAAAGAGCCATTGTATTCCCTATGCTGTACTGCCTTGGGAAGCAGGAATAGTTATTTGGAACATGTAACCCTCCTGCCAGTGTAACTCCCACAGCTTCTGTGTCCTGCTGACTACCCGAGGCCTAGAGACATACCAGACTTCTGTGAAGTATCTGATACTTCCTCCCAGTACATGAAAAGAGTCATTGTCTTCTCTATGCTGTACTGCCTTGGAAAGCAGGAATACTTAATTAGAATGTGTAACCCTCCTGTCAGTGTAAACCCCTCCCCACTTCTGTGTTCTGCTGACTACCCGAGGCCCAGAGACATACCAGACTTCTGTGAATTATCCGATACTTCTTCCCAACACATGAAAAGAGCCATTGTCTTCCCTGTGCTGTACTGCCTTAGGAAGCAGGAATAGTTATTTGGAATGTGTAACCCTCTTGCCAGTGTAAACCCCCCAGCTTCTGTGTCCTGCTGACTACCCGAGGCCCAGAGACATACCAGACTTCTGTGAAGTATCTGATATTTCCTCCCAGCACATGAAAAGAGCCATTGCCTTCCCTATTCTGTACTACCTTGGGAAGCAGGAATAGTTATTTGGAGCATGTAACCTTCCTGCCAAGTGTAAACCCCCCAGCTTCTGTGTCCTGCTGACTTCTTGAGGCCCAGAGACATACCATACTTCTGTGAAATATCTGAATCTTCCTCCCAGCACATGAAAAGAGCCATTGTCTTTCCTATGTTCTTCTGCCTTGGGAAGCAGGAATAGTTATTTGGAAATATATGCAAAATGCTCCTTACCTCCTTTAATTGCAACTAAATCTTGTCTTTATTTTGTTTAAGTGAACACTCCCTACCAGTACAACCAGCAGCCATAGTCTCCTAATCTATATTCGCTATACCTTCCATTTAGTCTCCCTGCTAAACTCTCTCCCCTGCTTTTATTTACTTTTCTTTTTTCGTCTCTCTTCTCCTATCCTCCAATCCCTCTTGATTTCCCTTTGGGAAAAATCTATTGATATTACCAAGAGTGACCATTAGATGGCAGTAGAACTACTTTATTGCCCATTAGTTACTTTGCTTCTAAACTTATTCCTTAAACCAGATTTTTGTCTCTTTCTGCCTTTGATACCTCCTGTACCTATCCCTTTTCCCACTGAATTTACCCTTGTCATATTTTCCTTCCCTCTACTTTTTAGTCCCTGACCTCTTGTATACCTCACACTGAACTTACCTCCCAACTTCACTTATTGTTTTTCCTCTAAACCGGCCTTCTTCCTTTACTACTTGGCTCAACCCACTCCATTCGCTCTGCGGGCTCAGTCTGCTCCCTTACCCTACCCCCAATTCCCACTCACCTCTACTGGTCCTAGACTTATACTTTCTTAACCACACCCTCTCTCCCATCCTATCTATCCTATACTCCAATGAATCTACACAACTTAGCTACACCCCTCCTCTTCCAACGTTCTCAAGTGCCTCTACTTATAGTAATTTACCCTATCCCTTTACCATTATCTGTTCCCTTTTCTTAAAGACTTAACCATAACTAATATTTCTTTAATTGTCCTATCCCAGTCTAACCTCCATTTTATTTGCATAGGTAATCTTAGCAATATGCCTAACCAAGCTATCCTAACAAAGTTAATACTCATAGCCACAACTATACCTGTCCTCACCTCAGCCTATCTCCTCTCCTCCTTTGAAAAAGTAAATTATTGCCACTTTAACTACTCTCCAAAACAAACAGCCATTCAAATTTCTACCCTCACCCATATTCAAATAAATATCACATCCACTCCCTGCTACCTGCTAGCCAAGCACCATCGGATCACACACATTAAATATAATAACCTCACAGTAAGGAAAGTGAAATATCAAACTAGCTATATATATATATATATATATATATATATATATATATATATATATATATATATATATATATATATATATATATATATATATATATATATATATATAAGGCTAAAGAATTCCTTCCTGAAAGATGGTGACATCAACCCTAACCCTGGCCCAACCAATGTCTCCACAGTAAAAACTCACTGCTCCTTTTCCTCAACCCTAGTAACCCAGACCAGACTCTCCAACTCTTTACTAATAGGACATCTCAATATCCGCAGTATTAACAACAAATTTGCCCATCTCCTTGCCCTAATTGATATTCATTCCTTTGATATCTTCTGCCTTACAGAAACTTGGTTAAAAACTGGAACTAAGGATAATGAAATAATCCCCCCAGGATATAATATATTGAGACAAGACTGCATAAAACGTAAAGTGGGGAAGTAGCACTTCTATTTAAAAATGGGCTTAGATCTCCTCCATACCTTATAAACCACCTCAGGATAGTAAGGCTGAAGTCCTTATCTCCAAATTTCAACTCAACCCTAGCAAATCGTATACATCATCTGTATCTACCTCCCTTCTGGCAATAACAACAATACTATAGAGAATATTCTAAGCTGGGTGTCCTCTACTTACCCACAAGAAACAATAATACTAGGTGACGACAACACTGACTGGAAATGTGTCAAGAATGAAAATCCTACCTCACATATTAATCTTCATGGCTTTAGTCAAACAATCACCACCATAACCAGAATTAACAAACCAAACAAAAAAGAAAGAGCACCTTAGACTGGATTCTTATTAATAAACATCAACAAACTTATAAGGTAGGAACTTTGCCTGATGATGTAAGTGATCATACTCTGACTTACATTATAAGGCAAAAGAATGACATTTCTAACACCCCCACATATAGGACTTCACGGACCAACAAACACTTTAACCCAATACTATTCCAAAATGAACTTAGTGCCTGTGACTGGAGCCCTCTAAAAATTCTCCCACTTGAAGAGGCTGTTAAATATTTCAACTCTAAATTCTTAACTATCCTCGATGAGCACGCACCTAAACGGTCTATTAGAATGAAGTCCAAACCAGCCCCCTGGCTTTCAAAAGAAACCAGACAAAATATTTTGCTTAGGAACAAATCTTGGGCTAAGTGGAGAGCTACCAAAACCATCTCTGAGCAACAAACTTTTAGACAATTGAGACATATTTAAAAAAGCAGTACTCACTGAAGAAAAGAACTACTATTGTAAACTAGAGCAAACTCACCAAAATAATCCACAGAAGTTCTGGTTAAGCATTAATAGACTCCTTCACCCAGGGCATTCTAGTACATCAAACCCACTAGGGGCTGATCATAATACCCCCATCAAACTGCCAATGCCTTCAATACCTTCTTCACAGAGACCATACAGTCTCTAGCCAGTCAACTATCCACAGACAACTCAAGTCTGCCTACCTCTATACCTGGTACTCTCCCAACATTCCAATTGTAACCCATCTCTACCACTGTCATCTACAAAATCATCCAAAGACGTAAGCCTTGTACTCCCTCTGTTGACTAGTTACCACCTGAATACCTGCAAAAAGCAGCCAAAGCAGTTGCCTATCCTATATCTATCTTTATAAACAGAACCATTAAAGAGGGAACCATCCCATACATCTGGAAAATCTCCCACATTATCCCCCTACACAAAGGTGGTAACTCTAACGATTATTCCAACTACAGGCCTATAGCCCTTTTATCACCCTTAGCAAAAGTTATGGAAAAAGGTATTCACCGTCAGCTATTAGACCACTTAACTCAACACAACATACTAGCTATCTGCCACCACGGCTTTAGGCCATTTCATAGTACCACCACTGCTCTCTTATCATTCACCGAGTCCATCAATAGAAACCATAATAAAAACATCCTCTCATCAGCACTCTTCATCGATCTCTCAAAATCTTTTGACATGGTAAACCACCCCCTGCATATAAATACCATTGAATCCCTTTCTCTTGACACCCAGGCTCTTCAATGGTTCAAATCCTACCTTAGCAATAGGCAACAAGCAGTTCTCTGGGACAATAATCTATCCTCCCACCTGCCAGTCACCTTTGGAGTCCCTCAGGGCTCCATTCTAGGACCTATTCTTTTCTCAGTATTCATCAATGACCTTTATGTAGCAATGCCTCACGCCACCTGCATACAATATGCAGATGATTCTAAGCTCATATGTTCAGCTAACTCCACATCAGAGCTACAATCTCTGACTCAGAAGGTATTTAACACAGTAGAGGCATGGTTCACCAGTAACGGCACCCTTATATTGCCCGACTCTACCACCAAACTGTTAGGAATCACAATTGACAATAACCTCAATTTTGATAGCCATATAAATAACACTATTAAAACAGTAAACAGAAAAATGGACTCCTTATATAGAATCAAACCCTTCTTAACTTCAATAGCTAGAACCACAATTGCCCACTCTCATTTAATCTCAACTCTTCTTTACGCTTCACCCATATATTCTAACATAAAAAAAATAATCTTCTCAAACAAGTTAATTCCTACAATAACATTGCCAGATTTGCCACTGGTAATCCATTTAGAACTCACCACTGTCAGAATATACGGAAGCTAGGCTGGCTTGAACTACAAAACATTCTGATATTTTTCCAACTTACCATTGCCCACAAGATATTTTACCAACCAAACCACACTCCTATACTCTCTAACCTCATTATCCCCTATAAAAATCTTAATTCCCTGCGCTCTTCTAGCAAACTTCTAGCTAGCACAATCAAGTCCAACAACTTGGCAGGTGACTCCCTGTTCTCCAACACTGCTGGAAAAAACTGGAACCTTCTACCTAGTAAACTAAATTTACTACCTTCCCTTCTGCTCTTTAAGCAAAAGCTAAAAAGATACCTCAAAACAGATTGGTTATGCCCTTGCAGCAACCCTGACTAATATTCTGCTTTCACTATTTTTATCTCTATATTGCCTCGTCTTACCAAAACAATACCGCTTACCCCTCCGGAAGCAGTAACTGTCACTAGTAAAATTAAAATAACTTACTGTATGAATTCAATCTTTTAATGTACTGTAAATTACCTCATGTATCATACTGTAAAATGACTTGTCTTATCCTGTATGTCAATGTTTCTTAATGTAATATTCTTCATTTTAAGATTACTTCTTTGTATTTTGACATCCTTTCTTTTATTGTGTGATAAAATTGTTTTTAAATTTTTTTGTGCTACTATTGGAGCTTTTCTCCCTGGGCCTCTACTGAAAATGGAAATATATCCAGTTAGACTAGCCCGGTAAACAAATGTAAAATAAATAAATAAATTGATCAGTCATAGCATGAAGTTATGGGAAAGAGTAGTGGAAGCTAGGTAAAGAAGGGAGGTGATGATTAGTGATCAGCAGTATGATTTCATGCCAGGAGAGAGCACTACAGATGCAATGTTTGCTGTAAGAGTGTTGATGGAGAAGTACAGAGAAGATCAGAATGAGTTGCATTGTATCTTTGCGGACTTAGAGAAAGCATATGGCAGGGTGACTAGAGAGGAGTTGTGGTATTGTATGAGGAAGTCGGGAATGTCAGAGAAGTATGTAAGAGTGGTACAGGATATGTATGAGGGTAGTGTGACAGCGGTGAGGTCTGCGGTGGGAGTGATGGATGCATTTAAGGTGGAGGTGGGATTACATCAAGGATCAGCTCTGAGCCCTATATTTGCAATGGTGATGAACAGGTTGATAGACGAGATCAGACAGGAGGCCCCATGGACTATGATGTTTGCATTGTAATCTGTAGTGAGAGTAGGGAACAGGTGGAGGAGACCCTGGAGAGGAGGAGATATGCTCTAGAGAGAAGAGAAATGAAGATCAGCAGGACTAAGGTAGAATATATGTGTATGAATGAGAGGGAGAATAGAGGAATGATGAAGATGCAGGGAGTAGAGGTGGTGAAGGTGGATAAGTTTAAATACTTGGAATCAACAGTTCAGAGTAATGGTGAGTGTAGAAGAGAGGTGAAGAAGAGAGTACAGGCAGGATGAAGTGGATAGAGAAGAGTGTCAGGAGTGATTTGTGACAGACGGGTACCAGTAAGAGTGAAAGGGAAGGTCTACAAGAGGGTAGTGAGACAAGCTCTGTTATATGGGTTGGAGACAGTGACATTGACAAAAAGGCAGGAGTCAGAGCTGGACGTGGCAGAGTTAAAGATGTTAAGATTTTCACTGGGTGTGACGAGGGTGGACTGGATTAGAAATAAGTATTTTAGAGGGTCAGCCCAGGTTGGAAGGTTCGGAGACAAAGCCAGAGAGGCAAGATTACATTGGTTTGAACATGTGCTGAGGAGGGATGCAGAGTATATTGGGAAAAAGATGCTAAGAATGAAGCTGCCAGATAACAGAAAAAGAGGAAGGCCAAAGATAAGGTTTATGGATGTGGTGAAAGAGGACATGCAGGTGGTTGGTGTGACAGAGCAAGATGCAGAGGACAGGAAGAAATGGAAACAGATGATCCGCTGTGGCAACCCCTAGTGGGAGCAGCTGAAAGAAGAAGAAGAAGAAGGGTCTATAGTATATTACTGCACAATTAGAAAAGCGAACGATAAATAATCGACCCCATGTAAGCGAATGCTAACAACTCAGAAACCTCAGAACAGTGATTTTTTTTTTCCAAGGGAAAACAATCTCTGTTCCGAAATAAAAAAAAAAAATTATTTTAAAACATTACATAATGTGGGGGCTTCACCCCCCACACCCCCCTACTTAAATATACTAACTCCGAGATCACACTACAGTGCCAAAAATGTCAAAGTAACTAAAGAGGCCAAGCGAATTCTTTCCCAGGGAAAGTATTTGCTGAAAAAACACTTTGTTATTTTGCCTTTTCGCTCTTGTCAGTTGGATCAAGATGCATTCGAAAACTGCGTCTGCGATCTGGTGATAGGAACCTGATTATTAGACCATATTAGGTATGGCCTTGATAATAATAAGTCAAAAAACAAGACGGATGAAAGTAATGATATTTTGGCCACAACAATATGATTTTACATTACTCGCTGGACTCTAAAGACATCCAAAAAGTGGTGCAGAGAAATTGGGCCATCTTACATTGTGATGAGGGATTGAAACAAAATCTTCCTGATTTCCCTTCATTCACCTTTAAGAACAAGCCTAACATAAAACGGTTATTGGAGAAACTGATTGTTTCCAGACAAAGCGGCTCTTGGACTACAAAAAAATGTGAATGTTGCCATCAGTGCACTTATA
The DNA here is from genome assembly GCF_019279795.1 of Protopterus annectens. Classification (NCBI taxonomy): domain Eukaryota; kingdom Metazoa; phylum Chordata; order Ceratodontiformes; family Protopteridae; genus Protopterus; species Protopterus annectens. Next base: position 1,719,176,130 of record NC_056733.1, on the reverse strand, counting down.
TTGAAACCAGCTATGAAGCTGACATAATAGAAACATTAGTGGCATGAATATCTGTGGTAAGTTCAATTGCCGGAGAGTTTAGTCTACTTGGTGAAATGTTTGTCATGCCCTGCTTTCTATATTGGTGAGACAATAAATACACCCAACAAGAGGCTATACCAACACTATTATAGTATATACAAATAGGACAATAAGAGTGCTTTGACTAGGTATGCTTTTACATGCTCTAATTTCATGAAGTTCACTTTTTGGGGATTGAACAAGTGGAAGCATTTGCATTTGTTGATGATTAGAAAGACAGACTTCTACATTGTGAGATGTATTGGCAGCTGGCTTTAGACTTAGCAAATCCACCTGGACTGAATGACTATCCCCAGGACTCATTAAACTCCATGCAGGAATAGTGCTATTCCTACACGGAGTGGTTTGTGTCCATGTTGAACAGCAGCGCACCTTGCATATGCATGAAGGTGCACTGCTGTTTAACCCACACATACATGAATCGTGTACAAGCACAGGGGGCATGTTCAAGCAAAAAACAGACACTAACCATGCCCCCTGCAATCAAAAAGTGCTGTACAGCACTTTTTAAGCCATACTGGCATAATATTAGAGCTTAGCTCTAATATTATGCCAGTATCTCAGTGTCCATGGACACTGAAATGTAAAATGGATCATTTCAGTGTCCGCAGACAGTGAAATAAAAAGGAAAGCAATACTGGGAGTTTGTCACAACTTCTGTGACACACCCCCTGTATTGCTAAAGCGTCGTATGGCACTTCTGCATCCTGCAGAAGCAGGAAATGTATGCAAATGCACACATATATACCTCTCAACCGTACAAATATTTGCATAATATCCAGAGTTTTGCCTCATATTTTTTGTCCACGCTTCATAAAATTATGGTTTTCTGGCAAATTAGTGGAAAATCATTAAAGATTCAATATGGAAAATAATGAGAGACATTTGAGTTTCAGACATTATACCCTTCAGAAAATTCATGCCAATGCAAAGCCTGTTATTCTATCAACTTTCTAAGTTGGCAAGAGAAATATTGAAAAATTGTCCATATTTTTGGGCCTTTGTATCACTTTTATTTATGGCTATGTCCATATTTCTTTTTCTAAGAGGTTGAGAGGTATGCACACATAATGGGATAAATCCCCCAAATGTAAATAAGTACAAGGACAGCCACAGAAAAACAAGAAAGTCCATAGAGAACATGTCATGCATCGGCATGAAACACACACAGAATCCTGGAAGCCCAGTCATTGCCATTATGTCACAAATACAGTCCAACAGAACACCACAACACACACCCATATAACCTAAAAATAATAATAATAATAATATATACTTGTTTTTAATGCCTTAAGGAATGTTTAAGTGTAGCTTAAACATCCCATAGGAGCTAAATAAAAATAGAGATGAAACTTCCCAGCTAAGATAGTGTAGTGGTTAGACTTGCAGCTTTATATGCAGATACTCATGGTTCAAATTCTAAGACAAGCAACTTATTTTCTCATATGAAAGTAGCGTTAGAATTATTTTAGTAAACTTAAATTATGTAGCAACTATTTTTTGTCAACCAGAGTAGTGTAGTAGTTCCAAAAGTGAGATGTCAGTGTAGAACAGATGTGAAACCCCAATATAAACACACGTGCTCCATACAGTATAGTCACACAAGAATATAATGTAATGAAAGCACATAGTGGGATGTCATGGAAGCTAAATGTAAAATTATAATGTGTATGTAAATATTTATTTTATATTATACCATGACTGGCCATTAACATACAAAAATGAGTATGATAACTGGCCAGCCCAAACAGAGTACCCTTTGTAAATCCGAAAGTATATTAATGGAAAAAGGTCCGGTTGCCTGGACATTTTCCATTTGTATATCTCTTGTCTTTTTTGTTTTTTTTTTGTCTGCAGAGATAGCAACAGAGAAATGAAGATCTCTGTTGCTTTTTTAAACATACCTCGCTATGTGTTACAAGCTGAAGAACTTATATAACATAGCAAGATATCATAAAAAAATGCAAAGGAGATCCTTCTTTCAACAGAGAAAGGAAGATCTCTGTTGCTTTTTCAATATATCTCATTATGTCATACGAGTTCTTCAACTCGTATAACATACTGAGATATGTTAAAAAAAGCAATGGAGATCTCCTTATCTCCATTTCTACCTGTGCACAGCACTGATGTACTGCGTAAGTGTGGGAACACATCCCTTATGCATGCACAATACATCAGAAATGTCCCAGGATACCGGAAAACCGCAGAAGGGCAGCACATAGGCATGATACAATGACATTATATAAGAAAGGCAAATATTGTTTTTCTTAAATAATGTCATTGTATAATAGCAATAACCCATGGCTGGGTGTGGGCAATGCTGGATTTACCCACAGCTGGCTTTGTTTGGGCACTTGGGCTTCGGCCTTATGACCAAACCACACCAACCATGGGTAAATCCAGCATTACCCACACCCAGGTGTGGGTTATTGTTTAAATATAACATTATAAGTATAATATGCTTAAACATGCATTAATCAGACTGTATCCATCAGACCTTGTTTTGCTCAGCAGCAAAATAGTCAGCCTTGCCAAGTCTCCAACCATGGATGATGTCCTCTATAATCACAGGAAAGTACCACTCCACCATGTGAGCTGTGGAGAAGTGTAGTGCTTTAACAAACATATCCTGCATTCAGGTAATTTAACATTAATAAAGAAAATAGCAGTCCCAACTGTTGAATCCATGACCCTGAACACTACAGTCAAGGGAATGCACCATTACACCATTTGAGCTATAGGAATTAATGTTGTATTTTCAAACATATCATGCAATAGAGGCATACATCATTAGGGAGAAAACTTTGTGCAGCCTTTTGTGTGTTGTATATAGACATACACACACACACACACACACACACACACATATATATATATATATATATATATATATATATATATATATGGATTCACTTCATAACACTGAAACTTCATAATACTGAAAATGACAAAACGTCATAATACTGAAGACCAAAATACTGAAAGCTCAAAATACTGAATACTCAAAATACTGAAACTCAAAATACTGAAAACACATATTGTGTAAACTCAGCAAACAACATAAATCATAGCAATTTCTACCAATATGCAGGAAAGCCCCCTGCACCCCGATGGGGGCTACACACCCCTGCTAATTATATATATCTACTCCAAGATTGCACTTAACTACACCATGTGCAATCTTGGAGTTGATATATTTAATTAGCAGGGTGTGGGGGTGCAGCCACATGGGGGCTTTCCCCTGCATATATTTGGTAGAAATTGCTATGATTTATGTTGTTTAAGCTGAGTTACGATAATATGTGTTTTCAGTATTTTGAGTATTCAGTATTTTGAGCTTTCAGTATTTTGGTTTCAGTGTTTTGAGTTTCAGTATTTTGATATTTCAATGTTATGAAGTGAATCCATACATATATACATATATATATATATATATATATATATATATATATATCTATATATATATATATATATATATATATATATATATATATATATATATATATATATATATATATATATATATATATATATATATATACACATGTATATAACATGCAGTGCAGTTATACCTCAGAACAATCCCTCTCAACCTGTTAGTGCAAGGACCCTGTACAAAGGCTGTAAAAGGGGGAGAGGGGGAATAGGCCACATATACGGACATATTGCAAAAATCGCTGTTACAAATGAAAATGTGTTACAGCAACAGTGTGTGTTTCAGCAGACAATCCCTGAAGGATATGAGGATAGAAACTGAAATGTCATGTAATTTATTTACTGACATAAATCCTTGAAACATCACTGTGATTTCCCAGACAAAAAGACACACATTGTGGAACTGAACAAAAGTATGGTCCAAACATATGGACATTCTGTGAAAATTCTGGCAGTGGAGATGTATGCTCAGAACCCCTTAGTGCAATGAATCTGGACCAAGCCTGACAAAGTAGGGGGTCAAAGGCCTGAAAATAGGGACATGTCCAAAATACATTAGTAGATAAGCTGAGAAAGTTCATGTACTAACAGTGTATGTCCTAACATATATCGACTGAAATATCACAATTCCAGGACTCAATTGCTTCTCATTAGTTACTGTCCTCAATCCCCACATCATCCCATTGATGTGTCATGCATACATAACAGTCATGGGGACCAGACAAAAGATATCGGCAGACAACTGGACATCCTATGAATATACAATTTATTATTTATTTATTTTCAGTTTGATGACCAGGGAGGTCCACTGGGCTCAAGGAGCCCGTTTTCAGTGGAGGCCCGGGGAGAAAAGCTCCACAAAAACATAGCAGACATAGTAACAATTAAACAATTAATAAAAATTATGTAGTAAAACATAAGCACAGAAGAATATCAACATAGTATGGTATACAGTGCATATTTACATGTAAATACAATTAGAGGTCGATAATACCGAGTCACCATTATACTGACGTTTTAAATCTTCTGAGAATGCTATGAAAGAAACATTTGTAAGAAAACAGTAAATATGATTGAACTCCTGTTGGGTAAGGTGGAAGGTAGTTTGTGTAAATGTATGTATTCGTGTATTAGGCAGGATTAGGTAGGTAGAGTGCAAGTGCGTTCCCTGTTATTGGACAGGTAGGAATGGAGCTGGGTAGGGAAAGTACACTGAGCTACCGAGCAATGTCCAAACTACAATCAGACTGACATAGCACTACCCAGGTACAGCTATGGGGCTGTACACATGCATTAACAAATATATCAGGCACTACAGGGATGTAACACTGGTGGAAAACAGCCACTGGTGTGCAAGTGCATAGCCCCAAACAAGTGAACCACAGTCACAGTGGCATACCAGTAAGCAAACTGAACATGACAGTATAATACTGTGTGAGCAACCACATACTGTTTGCCAATCACACATTACCCCTACATCTACTGCCCCAAGTCACAGTGTACTGGGAATCCTGAGGTGCTAAAGGGCATGTCACAGTCAGCCCCCACAAGCATACAGACCTGATAAACTGCCAGCAGCTGTAGCAGCATGCAGAGTCAGATAGGTAAAGGATGTATGGCACTCACGTCTGCTACTCTCCCTACCCAGCCCAACAAATGTATACACACAACACTGCTACACAATCTTGGCAGTCTGTTCAGAATGGCCAGATATACATAACTGTCATATGTGCAGATTTCCACTGAATTACCAGGATGTGGACCCATAACCCTGGTCACTGCTGCATAGCATGGCCAGGAGTCTGCCAGGACATTGGCATGATAACTGCAGTGCAGCTGGTAATTAATGATATACCATATCTCTGCACCTCATAGTTCAAGACATCTGGACAACTCATGGCATACCTGTGGGACAGGGGGCTGGAAAGAGGGACATAGCACACATAATGGTGTTACAAACTGAAACAGTAGCTGGTGTTACACGTGTTGTTGTAACAGAGCATCCCTGATGGATATGATGTCAGGAACACCAATGGATGGCAACACTTACTGACTACAACCCTCACATTATCCTATCAACCCCACAAAAACAGATGTTGTTCGAGAAACAGATCAAGCATAATAGGCAAACATCAGGAGAGTCTGTGGACAACATGACAGTTGAGAGGTATGTCAGAAGCATATCACTATCAGATGTCAAGTCACCCTGTAAATGCATGTCCAGGCAAACCCTGTCAATGTAGCAACCCTCCATGTGTATAACATCACTAATGACATACAATCTGTACCAACATCTGGAGCTTTGTCCCCCATGTTGTTGGGCTGTCTCCACATGTCCTATCCTGTGAGATATTTCCACCTACTGTCTGTGAAGCTGTAGCCCCCATATCTCTATAATGTCCCCTGGACAGGCAAGGGAAATGGCAAAGGCCCACATGAAGGGCATCCAATATGTTGGAAACTAGAAGCTGTCTCCAGGCCCACAGCACAATACTATGTGGGCACCTACATAGCTTTATGGCCTTAGCAATATCCGACAGGGCAACATCAACCCCCTCAAGGTAGGCTGAATGCCTGTGGTGGACAGCAGCAATACACAAACCACAGATTTTGTCCCTATATTGGCTGCAAATAGCAAATCAGGAGTACACACCAACTTGGCATCAAGTCAGCCTTTGTCTGATCAAGCATATAAGGCCACAGGTGGAGTACTGTAAGGCTAACTATGAGTACAAATTGGACACATCCACTAAAGCCAATTACAAGGCCATCTTCACATATGTCTGCAGTCTCTGTGGCAACAAGCCAACCCACCCTGTAATGGTGGCCAATCAGACCACATACACACACAACATAGCTATAGCCAACCTGCTGTAGATAGGTTTAGGGCAAACACCACCCCCTGGCTCAGTATCACTATAGGTGGATATGCACAGCCCCCACACCCCTCCCCTCATTACCAGTGAGCAGGTGCATATTGCTTACTGAATGCCAACAAATGTAAGTATCCATGGGACCTGATAATATCCCTGTCTTCATCCTACATGAACTCTGGCATGTTCTCCCAACTCCATTACACACTGTAGTCACACCAAGCATTGGCACCATCCACACCCCATCCACATGGAAGATGGCCAATGTCATCCCTCTACACAGACATGAATGAGGAGTACAGGATTATGGAATCAACTAGCCCTCATTGAGGGGAATATGACACTCCAGGACCAGCAGTGCAATGCAAGCAGATACAGTGTTGATACATTACAGGGGTATGGTGCAATTGTGAGCTGTGGCTACTGGTATGCAATGTAGCTGTGCAGATTCTGTACATACTGTTGCCAAATGTATGAGGTCCTGTGATGTGTCTCCCTTTTTTATGTCTTCAAGGTGCGATGTTGCATCAGCAAAGGTCAACTTTTTGAGTGGCAGAGACAAATATAATCATAGAAGACATACTACAGAACCATGCCATAATGTGTGGCTGGAGCCAGCAACATCTGCAGGAGAAGACAGGCCTGTGGGAATACCTTGTCCACAGGGTAAATGATGTCGGCCTGCACGCATGTACATACGAGCAGGTCCAGCATCCTGAAAGTCACCTCATACGTCATGCCCAGCAAAAGGCTGCTGCAGTGGCTAGGGACCACACAACCACTGGTGTGGGCCTGGCCGTGCAGCCCCACTGACAACCACCATGGTGCTCCTTGGGTAACTTGGGACACTCATCCCAGTACAACATCAGAGTACAGACCCCGTACATACTGGCAGTAGGTGGCACCCAGAAAATGGACGAGGAGTGTGCAGGTAAGGCCCCAGTGTAGATTACTAGACTAGTGTAGCAGGTATACTTGTAATTGTGGAATATCTACCTGCATATTTCAGGTCAGATTGCAGTTGTGGATGTGGTTTCCTATGGTGAAAGAAAACAAATTGTGTAGTATTGGGGAATGTACTGTAAATGTGCAGACATGCTGCATCCATCCTATACCAATGCCACATGTGGGTCTGCTGACAATGCTTCCCTCCCACAACTACTTAGGTCCCTCCAGTCTGCATGAGGAATGGCAGCACGCAGTTGATGAGTATACAATTGTTCTGTTGTGGTTTGCCAATAACCCAGGCATGTGAAGTCCATGCAATGTACCATGCACACAGCTGTCTCTCATAGCCATATTGCTTTATGTCCATGTTCACTTGTGTTGGGTTTAATTGCATTGCATCCCAGTGGTCACCACAGGGGCCGATCTGATGAGAATGTAACATCCCTGTAGCATACCTCACAACCTGTCAGTGCAAGACTTCTGGACAGAAACCAACAAAATGGGGGAACAAATGAACTAAAGTAGGGGAATGTGTGAAACATTACTGTCATATAGTGGATATAAACAGTGTACACACTCCTGTTAAGATGCCATATGTTTGTGATATATATACAAACTGAGACCACAATATGTCAGTCCACACCTTTTCCAAACTGTAATGTGACCTCTGACCTGAGCAAGTCACCTGTAAAACCAATCAATCTTTTGGATACCAAATATGGAGTATACAAACCTGACAATAAGCTGGATGAAGTCTCATTATGAGATGAAAGCGCTTATATGTGGTGGTTGTTCTAAATAAATTTGTGAGAGATTTATCCTACTTGCAGTTTGGAATCTATTTTTATTTTTACTTAGTTGTTTGCGACTATATTAGTGTGAATAAGCTGGATGCATATGTGTGCACATCCTTCAAATAATATGATTTTGCAGCAGCTTGCGATTTACTGACAGAATATAGTCTGCTTGGGTACACACCTGCCATCAAGTAAAGGCACTCTGAGTAACACCAAATAGTCTGCTGTCCAAGTGGGATAATCATGACATTTGCTCTGTTGCCTGCAACAGCAACAGCCATGACTTGCAGACAGCTCACAAAGCAGCAAAGGGATCTCATATTTGAAAGGTATCAGTCAAGAGTAGGGTACAACAACATTACCACAGCATTGCATACACCATGGAACACAGTGGAGACAGTTGACAAAAGGTGGATTGAATATGGGACAACAGTGCTGTTGAAAAGACATCCCTCTAAAAATGATTACAGGACATGTCAAGACCTGGTCAGGGAGGCTGCCAAGGGACATACAGCAACACTGAGAGAGTTGCAGGAATCTCTTGCTAGAACTGGTGTTGTGTACTACCTGTGGGAACACTTTCCGGTGTTCTGCATATGCATACGTCTGGCCCATGGGGTAGGGTGAGAAGATGGAAGCATTTCCCCACACCAGAAAACATTCAGGGGTGGATACAGATTGCAATACAGCACATCACATCTCCCAAAGGCATGTGTGAAAATGTGTCTTGGTGTAATGAGACTATGGCTCAACCTCACAGCCACAGTACCAAAAGGTGTGTGTGGTGCACAAGCAACACCTGTCATAACTTGAAGACCAACATCCCCATGGTGAATCACACTGGTGGCAGTGGCCAGCTGTGGGGGTGCTGTTCCAAAGCCAGAACATGGCCTGTAGTCACAGTGGTGGGAATTCTGGCCATTTCCAAATAACACCCACATCTGCCAAAAATCCATCAGGTGTCTGCAAGAACACTGAGGATGGGGAGGTGTGTCAGCCTACAACATGACAAAGACCCGAAGCATACATCCAAAGGTACCAGAGAATGGCTTCACTTGAACACACTCATTGTTTTGGATTGGTCCAACCAGAGCCTACACCTACACCAGATAGAACACCAGTGTAACCTGATGAGGGATGTACATATGAGCTGCCCATGCAGTCTGACAGAGTTGGGTGACTGTTGCATGGAAGAGTGGCCAAATAATGCCAAGTCAAGATATGCCATGCTAATAGACACTTTCACAAGAAGAGTGAATGCTGTAAATCACTTACAAGGTGCTTCAACAAAGTATCATTTTAAGGGTGTGCACAATTATGCCATCACCATATTGTACATATTGCAGTCATTATATTTTACACATAGCACATGTGTTTGTTTATCAATTGGATTGCACAGGTCATATATCACATAAACAGTGGGTAACATTTTTAAATATATTACTGCGGTCTCATCTTGTAGATTACAAGAACATGGCATGTTAACAGGGTTGTGTACACTTATCATATCCACTTTAAGCTTAGAAGTTTGGTGGTGTAACAGGAATTGTGTGACCATACATTCACTGCTGATTTGGAGGTCTGACACTGAAATGTATGCCATTAATCAGTTATGTCACTCCTCCGGATATCCCACTTATGTATCAGAGAAACACAGGGGTTATGAGAAATAGAGCAAACATTTGAGCCAGTCTTCTACACATCCTGTGAGGATCTGTCCAGCTGTGAGGTATGAGCTGTAGTACTTGCCACTGTGCTATACAGGTGAACAGCAATGATGTGTACATGAGTATAGTCTGTGCTGGTGAACGGCAATCACATACTAACACTAATCATGTATCCCTGAGATCTATATTGTTAGTTACATGTAGTAAAACTGGCTGCAATGCATGATGTTGAGAGCCATGTGTCATGCATGTCACCATCTGGGCAATTTGTGGTCTGTGTAACAGATTTGTGCCACCTCGCCTGTAAGTATGTGTGTGTGTGTGTGTGTGTGTGTGTGTGTGTGTGTGTGTGTGTGTGTGTGTGTGTGTGTATGTGTGTGTGTGTATACCAGTCAATGTCAAAGTGCAGGTATTAATGTATATATATGCTGTTTTCCCTTCACATGTGGCAATGGGGTTGGGGTCCTCCACTTTTGGAAACTAGTGTCATTATCCCTGCAGACTCTGACAATGATGATAGGAATATTGAGGTGCAGGTGGGGTTGTCAGGGACCATTGGTTGGCATCCCACTGCTGTCCATACCATCCCCACATACAGTGACAATGCCCACACATACCCCATCACCAGTGGCCATAGATGATGTACAGGTGGCAGGTGGTGGCACCGAACAGGCTAACATGGTGACTATGGCAGATGTGAGCATAGACACTGGCCATAGCCAGAGTAAAGGTGAGGTCCCACACAGGCAGATGTACAGGGATGCTTGCAGGAGGAATGCTGCTCATCGGGCCACTGTTGTAAGTGCCACAGAAAGGGTCACCAGACACATGTTCCGGGCTGTTATGGATGCACAGGCACATAGTGAATGCCACAACACATGAATAATCAGGGTGGTGGATGCAACTCTCCCTGATTTATGTGGTGATATACATGACCTTGCTGAGGCCAAACATCAAAATACTGAGGTCATGAATAGACGATAGTGTGAGACCTTGGCAATCCTTGACCATGGTATGTCTGTGCTAGAGCATTTGGTAGGAGATGGGCATTGGTCACGTGGATGTATGTCATAACCAACAACAGCTGACAGTCTATGGGGCCATGCACCTTCACACTCACTCAGTGTCAGTGACACCAGCACAACCGAAGGGGGTTGCTGTCCACATCACACTGGAGCAGGCTATGGCCATGTGGTTCTATCCAGTCCTGTCAGGGGCACAGATCCAGCAGACAGCAGTCATCAGGAAGAAGTACTTCATCTAGCCTTGGGCCTGGTAGTGCCAGTGATACCCCTGGCAGGACCAGTTCCCTTCTCCGTGCTCAGAGATGCTGACCTGGACACCCTGCCATGTATGGTACACAGCTGTCCAATATACCCCTGTGTAGGCCAGCCACATGGTGTGACTGTGTGCATACATACACACACACACACACACACACACATCTGTATCACAGGCAGGTCACATCCAGATGCACACAGCACCTCTGCACAGCCCATCTATTGGATTCCCCTCCAAACACACACGATTTCAACAGTATGACCCAGCATAGGCCTCTGGCAAACCCACACCACACCCTGTGCATATGATTATACCTGTGCCACATCCCTGTCATCCATACCATCGATGCAGGGACATGTTAATATGGGTCTGATGCACAGGCTGAATATAGTACAGTGTAGCTAAGTAATACTATGTAAAGTGCTGTCTGCTGGCATTTGTTATGGGTACACATACAGGTGTATGTACCACATTAGCCAGGAGGCATTATTGCTGTTAGTACCACTGACTGAATGTAGTCTGACATGCTGTATTCTGCTAGTGTTCCAAGTGTCTGTGTGTCTGCAGGCTGTGGCCCTGCAGACATACCCAAGAGGGAGTATGGCAGACTGGGAATACACCGACCATGTCATAATCAAGGTACAGCTTTAAATGTACATGTACCAGGTCTGCATGCATGCAACAGTGTGTGACAGACACTGTTGTCAGAAAGTGTGACCTTGCATACATACCCTTTGTCACAGACAGGTAGCCTTCAAACATGTCAGCTCAGTGTTGTGTACTACTACAGACTCATACATACAGAACAGATTACTGCAGTCCTCTCAGCAGGTTCCTCACAAGCATAGCCGTTACATTAACTGCATCAGATTCACCTGTCAACACCTGTTGGTCCTGCAATTTCTTTCCCATACACTCAGCCCTGATGCAGTTGATGAGGGCATGCATGATACCGTGTATGACAGGTCTGTGGTATGTATTCCTGAGTCCACTAGGTGGAATAGGGAGATAAAATGATATATCCTTTGCATACACACAGTAAGGACTGACACACGGGATGTGCACACAGTAACATAAATACAGTTGGCAATACACAGATTAGTAAACCTACATTTCCAGCATTATGTACTGTACTACTACATACACATGACATGCCCCATATAGATTATGTGCATGGGACATAACATGCTACCTCTTACAACACATAATGTTCTGAATGCCTCAATGGATGGTGAGATAACCCACCAGACATAGGATGTGGAGTCATGTAGCGCTCCTACAAGCCTAGACAACTGATAGTGTAGCAGATATTGCATCAGCATGATGTTTCAGGCAAGTATGATGCATGATGCCAACGTGTGTCACTACCTTCACTGTGGCCAATTTGGCAACAATATCACATACATGGGCATTGTTAAGGGACACAGACCACATGTAGCTTGCCAAAAAAGGTATAAGCTTGCTTCTTGCCTTACCAGTAACTAGTCTAGTCCAGATACAGCTTGATGTATCCAAGACTGTTTGTAAGCATCTGAGCAGTGCCAAAAAGTCTGCTCTTCAATTGTTCCCTTAGATCTGCTAGTTCTCTCCTCTCCTGCACTTTTACTAGCTTATTAGTCTACCACTTTACCAGTCTTCTTGTGGCAATTATTTAGCACACAAAAGTGCTACCAGCACTAAATTTTCTTCAAGGAAACAGCTCCAGTATTTACTATTAATGCCCACCCCTCCAGGCATGTCTAAAGGTCAGTTCCTTGTGGTTTCTCATATTAACCTGGTGAATTTGGCATCCTGAGGCAATGTAGCAACTGCTTCATGTACACTGACAACCCTCTCCTCTTACCTCCCAACACAGAGACTTGTGAAAGATGCACTTATAAATCCAAATTGGAAGCCATGCACTCTCCAGCCATGACCAGAATAGATGGTCAAGAGGAGAAGGTCAACACTAGCACCACACCACATAGAATACATAGCCCTCCAAAACACACACCAGTACTGCCTTCACATAAAAACATAAATCACACACCCACCTTTACGGAGGCTCTCATTACAAATTTACCCAAACAGCAGAGGCCTCCAAGGCAGAAACGCAATCAACCACCACAACACAACACCAATCATGAGATACATAACTATCTTAAACATTGTGCTACTCAACCAAAGTCTCTCAGTAAAACAGCATGCCCGACACACTAGTCATAGGTGACTCGATAGTGAGGCATGCTGATGTCCCACTCACTAGGCTGAATAAGGAGAAAGTAACAGTCAGCTGCCTATCAGGTGCCAGGATCCACCACATAACACATGCACTCAGGTCCCTCAACAACAGGTACACATATGACTGTCATTGTACATGTGGGTGTGAATGACCTGAGACATACCTCCCTGGACTACATGAAAAGAGACATGGAGTAGCTCTTGGATTATGTAGTCCAGGCGGCTATGATCCTAGCCCTGAGCAGCATCCTACCATCACCCAGAATGATACCACGGTATAAGCAGTAACTGATTGATTTCAACAAATGGCTAAGTTTCTGGTGTCATTTCAAGGGGATACAGTGTCTGCTGTCTGGGATGACATGATTGACAGACCGTGATGCTTTGCTAGAGATGGCCTGCATCTGTCAACCCTGGTCTTCTGGATACTGGCCAAGGCTCTTGCCACCCCTGTAGTGCCTTTATAAGCTATGTTGCAAAGACCAAATTACCAGCATGACAGATACAAACAAATGCAATCTGAGGGTCATGCTGCTCAATGCTAGAAGTGTAAATCTCAAAATGCACTCACTTGAAGCACCCCTTAAAATAGAGAACATCGACATTTGTGCTGTAACAGAGACCGGGTTCAAAGCAGCAGAAGGCACCCTTGCTCTACCAGGATACAACTCATTTGACACTTTCGGCCCAAGAACTTGGACCAAAATTCAAAAGGCAGTGATGTTTCCATATTCATAAAAGATGTGCACACCTCCAGACTGGTAGCCCAACATAACATATCTGGATATGTCAGGTGTAACTAACATTGGATAAGACAGCGATTCAGGTTATAGCCTGCTATAGGTCCCCAACCATGTTGCAAGACCCACACTCCATGTTCCTAAGCACCCTGGAGAATATTAGGGCCCAACTTAACATTCTCATACTGGGCAATTTCAACTACCCCTCCATTAACTGGGAAAACTACTCATGCAGCAATACACTTGCCCAATTTTTCCTGGAATCCATTGATTCCAATGCCCTTGACCAGCTCGTTCATACCCCAACTAGAGGTAGCAACATCCCTGACCTGGTCATTATTAACACGGGCGACTGTTGATCTGCACCAATAGTTAAGTCATCCCTGGTTAGATCTGACCACAAACTAATCACCTTGGAAATTCCCATCCTTTCCAGCCCCCTGCAAAGGTAACCACCATGAAAAACTTCTCCAAAGCTAACCTTGGGTTCCTAAAAGAGAGGTGGCTATCTTCACAGTACCCAATGCAAATGGAGAATAGTTGAATTACCATTGGATTATACACCAATGCACTGTACAAACACGTACACAAATGCATGGATCTTGCCAAACCCAACAGAACCAAGATGCTCTCCTCCAAAAAAGGAAGCCAATCTGGTTATCCCCTGCCATAAATAAACCATACAACAGAAAAAAGAAACTGTTATGGAATAAGGTGAAGTCCCAAGACTGGACAAACTCCCTTATCAGCCTCAACAAAAGGTTGAGATCCCTCACCAAATCCTCTACAGCTAGCTATGAAAACAGAATTGCAGCAGATAGTAAAGACAACCACAAGGCCTTCTATAGTTATGTAAAGAATCTCCACAGCAATACTCAGATATTCTGTGAGCTACTGCACAATGATACCTCCTATGCCAAGCCAACAGATATTGCCAATATACTGGCCGACAGATTCAGTGCCAACTTTACCCCTCTCTCCCCTACCAAAGGACCAATCACAGTACCAGTAGATTGCCAGGTACCCACTATTACTGCTACACAGATTAAAACAGCACTGTCCAAGGCCAAGAATACAGTTTCTTTGGGACCTGACAATATCCCTGGCTGTGTTCTACATGAACTACAAAGTGAACTGGCATCACGCCTGTGTCACCTGTTCAATCACAGCCTCACCTTAGGCATTGTATTTACAAAATGGTGCACTGCTACAGTCATCCCTCTCCACAAAGAAGGTGGGACTACAGACTCTGGGAACTATAGCCCTATTAGTCTGACAAGTCTGATATGCAAACATATGGAACACATCATCATGGACCTAATTAAGAAGGATATTGCGAATCTCCAAACTCTGGATCCCACACAGTTTGGTTTTGTGAAGGGTAGATCATGCCTGCTCAACCTGGTTGACTTCTTTGTTTCAGTCACTAGAGCTGTGAATGATGGCAAGGTGGTTCATACAGCTTACCTTGATATTGCCAAAGCCTTTGATTCCATTCCCCATGCAGGAATCATTGAAAAAAACACTAAGATAGGTGTCAACCCCTATATCACTAGGTGGGTTGCAAACTGTCTCATAAATAGAACCCACAGATTGAAAGTAGCTGACTCAAAGTCAGACTGCTGACCAGTCATGAGTGGAGTCCCACAGGGTTCAGTCCTGGGTCCTCTTCTGTTTGGTATCTACTTCAAGTCCAGGCCAACATGAAGGGACTCTGGATGACAAAGTTCACACATGGTCACAAGTTGGGAGCAATTATTAACTCCCCAAGTGATGTTGACATCCTGCAGAAAGGCCTCACTGAGATCAACGACTGATTTCAGAACCATGGCCTTAAGCTCAATGCCAAAAAAATGTGTCATCATCCCCTTTGGGAAAAACTCTGTTCCCATAAATTACCACATCAATGGTAGTCCACTGAACACAGAAGATGTTATAACACATCTAGGAACATGAGTTAACAGCAACTGCTCTTTTGGCCTCCACATTGACAATGTGGTCAGAAAGTCCTTCTATGTGGCACATCTCATTACTAAGGGTTTTGCATCCCAGAAGAAAGAGGTCATTGTATCCCTCTACTCTTCCCTCATTAGGCCAATCATCGAGAACAATACCCCATTTGGCATGTACCTCACTTGACACCTGCAACAACTGGGGATGCTGCAAAAGTACACCACAAAGATGATTTTAGGCCTAAAACAGTTGTTCTATATGGACAGACTCAAACAACTTCAACTATTCTCTGTCTCATATCACCTACTTAGAAGCAATCTCTGCTTGACTTACAAAGCCATGTCTGACCCAGCTCTGTTAGAAATGCTACATCTAAAGAAATCCCAATTCTTCCACACTACACACTCCACAGACCTCACTCTGATTACCGCAATCAACAGAACATGCTGGTGGGACAGGTTCATAACCCAGGGACTGCCCATGCTATGGAATAGACTTCCCATACAAGTCAAACAGAGGACCTCACTGACCCTCATAGGTTCATAGGTTAGTACTAGGCAAACTGCCCTTGCGAGACATTTTAAGCCTAGCCAATTATCCCTTGTGAGACTCAAACCCTGCACCTTGTGTTTGTAAAGCAAGCACCTTAACCATTATGCCACCCTCCCAACCATAACTCATGCCTCTTCAAGAGAAATCTTGCTGAATGAATGGGAAATAGAAAGCTCCCCCCCAGGATCTCTCCAGTGGCTCTACTCAACAGAGGCACTGGAAACTAAGGTTGGGTAGCATGATGCCAGAGTAATCCTATGGGCTAGGCTTGTAAAGGCTCCAGTTCCATTAGCTTAGTACATACCTATGAGCCTATGAACCTAAACATCTGGATATGCCATAGATATTTGTACAGGGGACTGGTTTGGCCTGCACAATGGCTTAACATGCTGCATGTGAGGCAGATGTTGTTACAATGCTATATAAAGTAATGCCATCGGGAGGTGGTAAACAGGTGTGGATGGTACACCAATCAAAATGGTATCAGCCAAACAGACTATGATCTTCACCCAAAGAGACACACACAGTTGCCAGTAATGAGATTAGCATCCCTGTCTATCTAGTTATTTGTATTATAGTGTTATGCAGTTATCAGATGCACCACAGAGCTTACATAACTTCTTCTACTCCCAACTTACTTCTAAGGTGAATGACCTCAGCAGGCCTAGTAAAGTAGGGTGATGGGACATTTACAGGGTGGTACACAAATCAAACTGGTATAACACACACACTATATGAGTCTCATGCAAACACAAACAGTTGCTCATATTGACATTAGAACTCCTGCCTATCTAGTTATTTTTACTATAGTGTTACACAGTTATCAAATGTGCCATGGGGCTTATACAATTTTGTCTACTCCAAAGATACTTGTAAAGTGAATGACATCAACAGGACTAGTAAATTAGTGTGAGGGGAAGTGTAAAGGATGGTACACAACTCAAAATGGTACAACACACACAGTATTTGATTCACACACACACACACACACACACACACACACACACACACACACACACACACACACACACACACACACACTTGCCAGTATTGGGATTAAAACTCCTATCTAGTTATTTGTACTGCAGTATTATGCAGTTAATGTACACACGACAGAGCTTATTGGACTAACAACTGGCTAAAGGTGCTGATAACTGCATAGCTGAGGTAAAGAATTACAGGTGGCAGAAATTCTGCCTACAGTTTTTCCCTTAGATCTTGCTATTTTTTTCTCTCTTGCACTTCAAATAGCATAATAGCTTTGCACTTCAATGGGTTATTGTATCAATAAGTGTAGCACACCTGGGAACCATCAGCAGCAATTGTTCCTCACAGAATTAGCCCTAGTACTTATTAGTCATGACCACCACTCATGGCATGATTGAAGTGCAGTTCTCTGTGCTTTTGCCCATTACCCTGGTGCACTTGGCCATTCTGAGGCATTGTTGCAACTGCCTCATGTACACAGACACCCCTCTCCTCTAAACTTCAAACACTTAGACTTGTAAGAGTTATCCCAACATCACTAAATTTGAAAATATGGACTCTCCAGTGAAGACTGGGCTAGGTGGTTAAAGGATAAGGTCAACATCTGCACCTCACCATGTGGCACACATAACATGCCTAAATACCCATTATAACAGCCGTGACATACACTCACAAACCACACACTCACCTTCACAGAGGCACTCAATGGACATTGACACCGCCAGGACAGACCAGCAACACAGACACCCACTCGGACACCACAACACAGCACATACCAAAGGAGTCATATGTCACCTTCACAGTGTGCCTTTTAACCTAGCCCCTAAGGCTAACCACCTTTCCCAATACAGTAATCATGAGTGACTCAGTACTGAAGCACACAGATGTCCAACTCACTAGATTGATTATGGAGAAGGAAATAGCCAGAAGTCTATCACATGCCAGCATCCAACACATGACACACCCAGTCAGGTCACTCCACAACAGCTACAAGTATCACTCTGTCATCATCCATGTGGGTGTGAATGACCTGAGATGCACCTCCTTGGACTATGTGCCAAGAGACATGGTTGAGCTCTCAGATTATGTGGTCCAGGCAGGTATGACAGTAGCCTTGAGCAGTATACTACCATCACCCAGAATGATGCTGTAGTACTATCAACCAATGATTGACTTCTACATTGGCTTACATGTTGTTTGTCATTTTCATGGGATCCAGTCTCTCTCTCTCTGCTTATGATAACATGATTGACAAACCTCAATGACTAGTCTGCATCTGTCACCCCTGGGTTTTCATGTACTGGCTAAGTCACTTGCCACCCCTATAGTGCCTTTTTACACAGTCTTCCAAATCACATTACCACCATAACAGCTAGACATAAATGCAATCGGAGGGTCATGTTGTTCAACAGTAGGTATCTAACTCTCAAGATGCATCACTCAAAGCACTCCTCAAAATGGAGAACACTGACAGTTGTGCTGTAATGGACAGCTGGTTTACAGCAGCAGACAGCAGCCCTGCACTAACAGGCTATGATGCATTCCACAGCTGTCAGCCCCAAAACATGAAGCACAGCTCCACAGGTGGGGGTGTCTCCATATTCATAACAGGTTTGCACACCTGCAGACTAGTATCCCAGCATAATGCATCTGAGATACTTCAGGTACAACTGACTTTGGGTAATAGTGCAATCCAGGCCATAGCCTGCTATGGGTCCACATCCATGTCCCTAGACTGTCAATCCACTTTCCATAACACCATGGCATCTATCAAGGTCCAACCCAACTCTGACATAGTAGGAGACTTCAAGTACCCCTCCATCAACTGGGAAAAGTAGTCAAGCACTAATAGACTGGCCCAACACTTCCTGAAATTCATCAGTTCCAATACCCTGGACCAGCTCATACTGACCCCTAGTACAGGAAGCAACAACCTTGACTTGTGTTGCTTGCTTACATATGGGGCTGTTGCTCGACAACAGTAGTCAATCCCTACCTGGTCAGATCCAAATATGATGAAATCACCATGGCAATCCACATCCTGCCCACACCCCCCACAAAAGTAACCACCTTGAAAAAACTCTCCAAAGCTGACTTTGGAGACATAAAAACAGGGGTGGATGACTTCACTGCAGCCATGCCAATGGAAAATAGCTGCAAGACTGTTGACTCATACACAAATGCACTGTACAAACATGTACATAAATGCATGGTACTAGCCATAGCCAACAGAACTAAGACACTGTCCTGCAAATAATGGAAGCCAATGTGATGGTCCCCTGCCATTACTAAAGTGTACAACAGAAGCAAGACACCGTTACAGAAAAAGGTGGTGTCCCAAGACTGGTAAACCCCCTTATTAGCCTCAAAAACAATGTGAGATCGCTCATGGAATCATCTACAGCCAGCAATGAAGGCAGAATTGCAGCAGACACTGAAAACAATCAAAAAAGCCTTTGATAGTTATACCAACAACCTCCACAGCAATACCCACATGTGTTGTGAATTACTGCACAATGCTAACTCCTATCCTGAGCTAACAAATATTGGCAACCATCTTGCCAACACATTCAGTGCCAGCTTTTCCCCTCACTTCCCCCAAGGGAACAATCACAATGACAGATGAATGCCAGGCACCCAACATTACTGCAGCCCAGGTTAGACCTGCATTGTCCACAGGCAAGAATACAGCTTCCATGGGATCCAAACATATCTGTGGCTGTATTCTACATGACGTACAAAGATACCTGGCACCACATCTGTGTGCCCTGTTCAACCACAGCCTCACCTCAGACTTTGTCCCTCCAAAATGGTGCACTGCTACAGTCATTCCTCTCCATAAAGGGGTAGCAACTACAGACCCTGGGGATTATTGGCCCATTAGCCTGATGAGTCTATAATGTACAGGTATGGATCACATCATTAGGGACCTGATTGACAAATATATAGATAATCTCCTAACCCTGTACCCCACACAGTTTGGCTTTGTGAATAGTAGATCATGCCTGCTCAACCTGGTTGATTTCTTTGAGAGAGACACCAGGGCTGTGTATGGTGGTAAGGCACTGTATACAGCCTACCTTGATCTGACCAAGGCTTTTGATACCATTCCTCAGTCAAGAATTATTGATAAACCCACCAAACTAGGCAATAACCCCTGTATCAGTAGTTGGATCACAAACTGATTCACAGAACACACAGTCTGACAGTGGCAAACTCCATGTCAGACTGCCAAGCAGTCATGAGTGGAGTCCCACAGGGATCAGTACTGGGCAGTCTCCTATCCAACATCTACTTCTCAGGAGTCCAGTCCAACACAGAGGAACTCTGGCTGACCAAGTTCACAGTGGACTGCAAGCTGGGGGCCATAATTAATGTCACAAGTGATGCAGACATCCTACAGAAAGCCTCACTGAGACAATGAGTGGTGTGGAAACCATGGCCAGAAGCTTAACACCACAACATGCATCATCATTCCCTTTGGTAAAACACTTAGTCCCCAGTAAGTACCACATTGATGGGAGCCCAATGAACACAGTAGGTGTTATTAGATATGTGGAGACAGATTGACAGCAACTTCTCTTTCAAACGCCACATTACCACTGTGGTTAGGAATTCCTTCTATGTGGCACATCACATTACCAAGGGTTTTGCATCCAGGAAGACAGAGGTAATCATCTTTGTCTACTCTTCCCTTATTAGACCACTCATCAAGTATTATGGCCCATTTGGCATGTACCTCACTAGACACCTGCAACAGCTGGGAAGGTCACAGAAGTGCCTAACAAAGAGGTTCCTATGCATTAAACACATGTCCTACACAGACAGACTCAGAGGACTCCAGCTATTCTCTATGTCATATCACCTACTTAGAGGATTTCTGTGCTTGACTTACAAAGTCATGTCTGACCCAGCTCTTTTAGAAATGCTACATATGAAGACATCCCAATCCCTCCACACCACACATGGCAGAGATTTCTACTTCATTACCACAATCGACACAACATGCTGGTGCAACAGGTCCCTCACCAAGAGACTGCACATGCCCTGGAATACACTTCCCATACATGTCATGCAGAGCACCTAGCTGACCCTGTTTCACAGAAATCTTGATGAGTGGATGGGTAATAGACAGTTCACCCCAAGGATCACTGCAGTGGCTCTACTTGGTACAGGAACTGGGAAGTAACATCTGGTGGCACAATGGCAGGGCCCTTCTATGGGCTAGGCTTGTTAAGGCTCTTGGGCCATTAGCCTACTACACACTTATGAACCTATAAGAGGAATGACATCAGCAGGACTGATAAAGTAGGGCAGTGGGTGTTAAACTTACCAAAACACTTTGTCCTACAAACAGAAACACTTATACACATACATTTGCTAGATGTGAGAGTAGAACCCCTACCTAACTAGTTGTTTGTACCATAATATTACGCAGTTATCACATGTGCTACAGAGCTTACTGAGCTGACAGCTGGCCAAAGATACTGATATGGGGAATGACATCAGTAGGACTGATAAAGTAGGGCAGTGGGCGGGAAACATATCTCAATACTTCTGCCTACAAACATGCACACTTACACACACACATTTGCCAGATACGAGAGTAGAACCCCTGCCTAGCTAGTCATTTCTACTACAGCGTTAGGCATTTATCACATGCACTACTAATCTTACTGAGCTGACAGCTGGCCAAAGTTGCTGATAAAGGGAATGACATAATCTGGACTGATAAGGTGGGGCAGTGGGAAGTGTTGTGGGTGGGAATGGCATAAAACTATTTCACCTGCAAACGAACAAACAAATCCCTCGGTCTTGCACACACAACTGTCACACACACAGTTACCAATATTGGGTTTATCTAGTTACTTGTACTATAGTGTTACGCAGTTATCACACACGCTATAGAACTTATAGGCATAGCGGGTGTCCAGTGGTACTTCTAAGGTGAATGACAGCAGATCTTGTGCAGTTGGGCAATGTGAAGTGTACTGAGTGGGAACAGTCTCCTAATACTTAGACCTGCACAAACACACACACACACACACACACACACACACACACACACACACACACACACACACACACACACACACACACACAGGTGATGTGATATTAACACCCCAACCTCAGTACTATTACACAATGGGGCTCACATTTTATGCTTGCATGTGCCACTGTTTAAAACCAGTATGCCACTCTCTACAGCAGGACATCACTGTATGCCATTCAGGGTACCCATGTGTGTGACCCACGCTGCTGTGTCTGTCCCCCTGTGTCACTCTGTCTATTACTGTCTGTCTGCCACTTGCCCACATCTATGTGTGTGTATGCTTGACATATATAGTTATCTGTTGGCCATATATGTCTGCATGTGTGTCACACACAACAGATGCAGATATATCACATATGGGTCATCTACATCTAGCTGGGGGTAATCCTGTCTGATGTGTGTGTGTGTAGGGAAATTAAGGTGTGCATACTTGTCTGTATGCACAGATATATCTACACAATATAGTCACATAGACCAGCGTAGGTTCCAACATGTCTTGTGATTCTCTAAGTGTAGGAGCATGCTCAGTGTGACCTTGTATAGTTAGAGTGGGACTCCATTCCAGAGAAAAGTGTACTCCGGTCCAGGGTTTTGTGTGCTACAGACATACCTCTCAGAGGTACAGAGGACTTTCCTCTGGGTAATGGCTTGATTGGCAGACATTTTCTGACATATCTGTATTCTGACAGTGCAATGTATTGTGTCTTTACCTAGTGTCAGACATCGTCAAATCATCACAGTGCTTTACCAGAGGAATACTAGTTGTATGATGTGTAGACTGATATTATAATGGCAGCAATGTACATTATTGCCCAACAAGGCCATATGTGAGGTGTGGCTGCAGCCAGTTGACTTATAGTCCAGCAACTTGTTGATATACTGGCTGGGGATCTTCTGCTTCTGTGGTGTCTGTGTAACCTGAGATGTGATATCCTGGTGTGGCCATACCTGTCTGCTGTACATTTTTTGGTAGATTGTCTGGGTGTTTGGCTAGAGGTTTTGGCCAGTCTGCATAAACATGTGTTTTTATGGCAAGTTATTTCAGTATAATTGAAGAGTGATGTTACAAAATATTGACAGGCATTACTGTGTTAGCCTACATACCCTTCAGACTATTCCCGCTACTGCATACCCCACACCCTACCAACTTTTTCAGTATGTCAGGGCAATATTTACCACACATGCCTATCATTGTGCCTTTGTTCCACATTTACTTCTGCCCTTGATCAGACATGTTTCTGTCAGACGTTTGGTGTTATGGGTGTAGGTACTGACTGCATTGTACTGTGCAGGCATGTCCATTATATACTTAAGAAGACATAAAACAAGGAAAAAAGCTATATTGACAATGGTCATTGGCAACAGTATCAAGAAGCATGATTATTCACAAAAGCCATAGCACCTCAGCTACACAGAAGTCCATTATATGTGTAGTATATTCCATATAGCACAGTGACTTTCAGGTATGTTAGTGGCAGAGCAATAGGTGTCACTGACATGCATAATCATTGGCACTGCAGTTATTTGCATGTGGCCCTATGACAAACAGCCTGTACCTAGGTCAGTACAAGATGACAGCCAGGAGAACATGCTGGCCAGATCCGGACAGTATTGTCCACACATGGACATAGCTCATTGACCCCTGCATATTGAGCACATGCAACATGTTTTCATGTGTATTGGGACAGCTCTACCAATCTGTGTTATGCTGCAATTTCCCTGCAAACATACATGTTACTGCATTTCTGTGGGTATATGGGGGGGCACACCTGTCAACTGTAGACATTTGCAGAGACTGTGGTGATATTTGCTTTACATTTTGATTCCATTTACCATACTATTATGCCCTGTCCTAGGGACTACAGGCATATCAGTAAGGAGCACAGGTGTGATTGTTATGGCATACATTTGAATGTCAGACTTGTTACTCATCAGAGCCTTACTGCAACTGCAAGATCTGCTGTGCTATGACTATGTGGGTCTGTTGGAGGGGTGATTCAACATTGTTACCATTTGTGGAATTTTTCCAGACATTTCCCTCTGATTTTCTACAGCTGACTTGCTGTGTGAGTCTGAGGTGTGGGTATGGGACCCAGCACTGACATCCATGGCTGTGAGCTATAACCCCCCAGTTAGTTTTCCCCACACATATACTGCAGTGGGATTTGCCACCTTGGGTACTACGGCATAATGTTGGGAGGCCAGTATTGGGCAGATATTTCCCGGTGTCCCACATAGCTGTCAGTTGTCTGCTGCCATCCCAGTAGTCTACCCCATTCCCTTGCATGCATGCAATAATACCATACATATGCTAGTAGAACATACTGATACATTAATTTACTGTTAAGACAACTGACTTACCTTGTGCCTGTGGCAGTTGTGTGTATGGAGCTTGAGGGCTGCCTATGTTGGATGAACACAGTACACTGCATATACATGGTAAGTTACAGGTAGTGTGATGTGTGTGTCATCCCTTTTTACTGTGTGTGCAAGTAGAGAGAGGTGTTAGTCCCTGGGTACCTATAGTGTCAGTGCGTATGCTATGTGTTGCCTCTTTGCCAAGGGCAGGCCATACTGGGCATGCCTCCATCTGCCTACAGGGGCTGGCTCAGGGGGTTTCTCATCCAAATCCCTCTGTGTCTGTGGGAACCTTGGCAATGGTGGGGGGCTGTGGGGTCCTTCCCCATCCTGTTCTTGCTGCAGCTATTTGCACAGGATCATTTTGTGTAGCATGGCACATACTATGAACATGTGTGTACATGTGAGTGGAGAGTAGTGCAAGGCTCCACCAGATATGTCCAGGCAGTGGAACTGTGACTTGACCATCCCAAACACAAAATCCTGGTTTGTGTGTGTGTCTCAGTATGGAATTCTTGCATGGGTGTGTGTGTGCATCTCTGATGGGTGTCATCATCCATGGCACCAGTGCATAGCCAGCATCCCCCATCAGATGGCGATACGAGATGTCCCCCCTGACAAATCCCTGATACAACTGTGAGGAATGCCAGATGTGGGAGTCATGATAGCTTCTAGGGCTGCCAGCACACACATTCATGATAATGCCCTGGGCATTGCACACAACCTGGCAGTTGATGGAGGGGAAGCCCTTGCGGTTTATGTACACCCTACACTGCTCACCGGGTGCTGCTTTGATGTGGATGTGCATGTAGTCTATGGCACCCAGTACCTCCAGGTATTCAGCTACATGGCGGGAGAGGTGCATATTGCTGGTCAATTCCTCGTGGGTGTTGAGGAAGTATATGTAGTCACAAGCATTTGGTAAGATGGCATCCAGGAGCTGGATGAAGATGCCTGTGACACCCCCCTGATACCCCAGTAAGTCTTTGGAAATTACCTATAGCTTGTATTCTTAAGGCTACACATACCTTAGCATCAACTGGGATGGGTTCCCCTATGTTCATTCTGGATGTGAGGTGAGGCCGGCACAGCTCCACAATTTGCTGAAGTATGTTCCTGTCCACCCTGTAGCACCTACTATCTCCAGGTCATGTAGACCTTGGTAGGTTGCCTTGGGTCTGAAGACTCTTCTCTTCCTGCTAAGTTTGGGGCGGTTGTCAGCATTATCCTCCTCTCCACCCTCAGCCTCTGGCACATACTGATGGATCAAAGCAATGGCAGCCCCTAACATTTTTCCAGTTTAAATCCCACCGCGTGTATACACCAATGGTGCAGAGTTTGTGGGACAAACCAGACTGTAAGGTGTTTCCATACTTTAAACTGTGGTGCTACAGATACTGCCTGTATGATTTGTTCACTATGGTACATTCCAGATGCCCCCTATATTACTCATGGCGTTGATTTGACCACTGTGAGTGTTAGAGGCATTACTGGCAATTTGTGCATGATTGCCTTTATTCTGCTGTTGCATTTTTTTTAATTATTTTTTACTTACATCTCCTCCCACTTTCAGCTATGCAGCCACCTGCCAGCTGTATTATTATGTGCTTTTCCTGACCATTGGGGAGTTAATAATAGTTCCCAACTTGCAATCGTCTGTGAACGTTGTCAGCCAGAGTCACTTTGTGTTGGCCTGGACATCAGAGAAGTAGATACTAAACAGGAGAGAAGCCAGGACCGAACCCTGTGGGACTCCACTTGTGACTGGTCGGCAGTCTGACTTGGAGTCAGCTACTTTCAAACTGTGGGTTCTATCTGTGAGCCAGTTTGCAACAAGCCTAGTGATACAGGGGTTAATGCCTAGCTTAGTGAGTTTTTCTATGATTCCTGAGTGGGGAATGGTATCAAAGGTGTTGGCCAGATCAAGGTAGGCTGTATGAATCTCCTTTCCTTCATCCACAGCTCTGGTAACTGACTCAAAGAAGTCGACCAGGTTCAGTAGGCATGCTATACCCTTCAAAAAACCAAACTGTGTGGGATCCAGAGTATGGAGATTCCCTATATCCTCGTTTATTACGTCCATGATGATGCATTCCATTGCTTTGCATATCAAACTCATCATGCTAATGGGGCGATAGTTCCCAGGGTCTGTAGTCGGTCCTCCTTTGTGGAGTGGGATAACTGTAACAGTGCGCCATTTGGTAGGGACAAATCCTGAGGTGAGGCTGTGATTGAACATGGCACACAGGTGAGGTGCCAGTTCACTCTGTAGCTCATATAGAACACAGCCAGGGATATTGTCAGGTCCCATCGAAGCTGTATTCTTGGCTTTGGACAGTACTGTTTTAACCTGTGCAGCAGTAATACTGGATGCCTGGCAATCTACTGGTATTGTG
This sequence comes from Protopterus annectens, assembly GCF_019279795.1. Classification (NCBI taxonomy): domain Eukaryota; kingdom Metazoa; phylum Chordata; order Ceratodontiformes; family Protopteridae; genus Protopterus; species Protopterus annectens. Next base: position 1,719,148,789 of record NC_056733.1, on the reverse strand, counting down.
ATTGGTCCTTTGGTGGGGGAGAGAGGCGTAATGTTGGCTTGGCACTGAATCTGTTGGCCAGTATATTGGCAATATCTGTTGGCTCAGTATTGGAGGTACCATTGTGCAGTATCTCAGACCAAATCTGGGTATTGCTGTGGAGAGTCTTTACATAACTATAGAAGGCCTTGTGGTTGTCTTTACTACCTGCTACAATTCTGTTTTCATAGCTAGCTTTATAGGAATTGATGAGGGATCTCAACTTTTTGTTGAAGCTGACAAAAGAGTTTTTCCAGTCTTGGGACTTCACCTTATTCCGCATCAGTTTCCTGCTTCTGTTGCAGAGTTTGTTTATGGAAGGGGACCACCAGATTGGATTGCTTTTTCTGAAGGAGACTGTCCTGGTTCTATTGGGTAGAGTGAAATCCATGCATTTGTGTACGTGTTCGTACAGTGCATTGTTGTATGATTCAGCGGTTATGCAACTATTCCCCATTTGCATGCATGGAATGAAGTTAGCCACCTCTGTTTTTAGGAGCCCAAAGTTAGGTTTGGAGAATTTTTTCATGGTGGTTTCTTTTGGGGGCATTGGGGGTGGGAGGGATGTGGATTTCCAAGGTGATTTGTTTGCGGACGGATCTAACTAGGGAGCAGTTGACTATTGGTGTAGAGCAACTATCACCCATGTTAGTAATGACCAGGTCAAAGATGTTGTTACCTCTTGTGGGGGTAAGAATGAGCTGGTCCTGTTCATTGGAATTAATGAATTCCAGGAAACATTTGGCAAGTGTATTGGTACATGAATAATTTCCCAGTTAATGAAGGGGTAGATGAAGTCACCTAGTATGAGAGTGTTAGATTGTACCATAATACTCTCCAGGGTGCTTAGGAACATGGAATGTGAGTCATGGGACATGGTTGGGGACCTAATAGCAGGCTATGACCTGAATCGCTGCCTTGCCCAATGTTAGCTTCACCTGAAGTATCTCTGATGCGTTATGTTGGGCTACCAGTCTTGAGATGTGCACACCCTTTATGAATATGGAAACACCACTGCCTTTGCAGCTTCGGTCCAAGTTTTGGGGTCGAATGGTGTGGAATGAGTAAAAGCCTGGTAGTGCAGGGGTGCTTTCTGCTGCCTTGAAACGGGTCTCTGCTACAGCACAAATGTTGATGTTCTCCATTTTAAGGAATGCTTTGAGTGAGTGCATTTTGAGATTTAAACTTCTAGCGTTGAGCAGTATGACCCTCAGATTGCATTTGATTGTAGCTGTTATGGTGGTAATTTGGTCTTTGGAACACCATGTAAAAAAGGCACTAAAAGGGTGGCAAGAGCCTTGGCCAGTATCCAGAAGCCCAGGGGTGACAGATGCAGGCCATCTCTGGCAAAGCATCAAGGTCTGTCAATCATGTTATCCCAGGAAGACAGATACTGGATCCCTGTAGAATGACACCAGAAACTTAGCCAGTTGTTGAAATCAATCATTTTCTGCTTGTACTGTGGTATCATTCTGGGTGATGGTAGGAGGCTGCTCAGGGCTAAGGTCATGCCCGTCTAGGCTACATAATATGAGAGCTCCTCTATATCTCTTTTCATGTAGTCCACGGAGGTATGTCTCAGGTCATTCATACCCACATGTACAATGACAGAGTCATATTTGTACCTGTTGTTGAGGCACCTGCGTGCATGCATTATGTGGTGGATCCTGGCACCTGACAGGCAGCTGACTGTTACTTTCTCCTTATTCAACCTAGTGAGTGGGACTTCAGTGTGCCTTACTATCATGTCACCTATAGCTAGTGTGTTGAGCATACTGTTTTGTCTTAGGAGCTTTGGTTTAGTGGCACACTGTTTAGGAGAGTTATGTGTCTCATGATTAGTGTTGTGTTGTGGTGGTTGAGTGTGTTTCTGCCTTGGAGGCCTCTGCTGTTTGGGTAGATTTTTATTGAGAGCCTCTGTGAAGGTAGGTGTGTGGTTTGCATTTTTATGTGAAGGCAGTACTGGTGTGTGTTCTGGAGGGCTATGTGTTCCACGTGGTGTGGTGCAAGTGTTGACCATCTCCTCTTGACTAGCTATTCCAGTCCTGGCTGTTGAGTGTGTGGCTTCCAGTTTGGATATATAAGTGCATCTCTCACAAATCTGAGTGTTGGGGGATAAGAGGAGAGGGTTGTTAGTGTACATGAAGCAGTTGCTACATTGCCTCAGGATGCCCAAGTTCACTAGGTTAATAGGAAAAAGCACAGATAACTGACCTTTAGACATGCCTGGAGGGGTGGGCATTAATAATAAGTACTGGAGCTGTTTCCTTGTAGAATGTTTAGTGCTGGTAGAACTTTAGTGTGCTACAATAATTGTTACAAGAAGTCTGTTAAAGTGCTATACTAATAAGCTAGTAAAAGTGCAGGAGAGGAAAGAACTAGCAAGTCTGTATCTGGACTAGACTAGTTACAGGAAAGGCAGTGAACAAGCGCAAATGCATCCTTTTAAACCAGAAATTTGAAAGGGATGGAAAAACTGCCCAAATGGCCAATAAACTACAATTTCTGGACAGAAACCACTCCTCTTCTGGTAGATAGGCTACCTAGTGCTTACCACTCCCACTGATAAGTTAGGATTCCCTCAAATAAGGAAAGGTAACTTACAAACCAGTCTTGGATACAGGAAATCTGTATCTGGACTAGACAAGTTACAGAAAAGGCAGGAAACAAGCACAAATGCAGGCTTTTAAACCAGAAAGTTGAAAGGGATGGAAAAACTGCCCAAACGGACAATAAACTACAATTCCTGGGCCACAAACCACTCGTCTTGTGGTAGATAGGCTACCTAGTGCTTACCACTCCCACTGATAAGCTAGAAGACTTCCCTTCAACACATAAAGATCTGGGGGGGGGTCTCAGAAGCTTAAAAACAGTCCTGGATACAGGAAATCTATATCAGGACTAGTCTAGTTACAGGAAAGGCAGAAAGAAGCTTAGAACTTTTTTTTTTTTTTTTTACAGAAAAGCAGCTAAAACACCAGTAAACACAATTCAAATGCAGTGCAGGCTAGCACACTTGAGTGTCTAACAATAGTAAAGCAAAAACAGTTTAAATAAATGCAATTACATTTAAAAAACAATTAAAAACAAGTGCAGAAAGCAGTAAATTAGGATAAAATCAAAATGGAGGCACTTAGAGTATCAGAAAACAATGCCAGCATATATTGTAGAGTATCAGAAAACAATGCCAGCATATAAACATTGGGCAAGTGTATTGTTACATGAGTAGTTTTCCCAGTTAATGAAGGGGTAGTTGTAGTCTCCCAGTATGAGAGTGTTAGACAGGACCCTAATACTCTATAAGGTGCTTAGGAACATGGAGTGTGAGTCTTGGGACATGGTTGGGGACGTATAGCAGGCTATGACCTGAATCGCTGTCTTGCCCAATGTTAGCTTCACCTGAAGTATATCTGATGCGTTATGTTGGGTTACCAGTCTGGAGGTGTGTACATCCTTTATGAATATGGAAACACCACTGCCTTTGCAGCTTTGGTCCAAGTTCTGGGGTTGAACGGTGTGGAATGAGTTATAGCCTGGTAGTGCAGGGGTGCTTTCTGCTGCCTTGAAATGGGACTCTGCTACAGCACAAATGTTGATGTTCTCCATTTTAAGGAGTGCTTTGAGTGAGTGCAATTTGAGATTTATACTTCTAGCATTGAGCAGCATGACCCTCAGATTGCATTTGACTGTAGCTGTTACGGTGGTAATTTGGTCTTTGGAACACCGCCTAAAAAAGGCACTATAAGTGTGGCAAGAGCCTTGGCCAGTATCCAGAAGCCCAGGGGTGACAGATGCAGGCCATCTCTGGCAAAGCATCAAGGTCTGTCAATCATGTCATCCCAGGCAGACAGATACTGGATCCCTGTAGAATGACATCAGAAACTTAACCAGTTGTTGAAATCAATCATTTTCTGCTTGTACTGTGGTATCATTCTGGGTGATGGTAGGAGGCTGCTCAGGGCTAGGGCATGCCCGTCTGGGCTAAATAATATGAGCGCTCCTCTACGTCTCTTTTCATGTAGTCTAGGGAGGTATGTCTCAGATCATTCACACCCACATGTACAATGACAGAGTCATATTTGTACCTGTTGTTGAGGCACCTGAGTGCATGTGTTATGTGGTAGATCCTGGCACCTGACAGACAGCTGACTGTTACTTTCTCCTTATTCAACATAGTGAGTGGGACATCAGTGTGCCTTACTATCAAGTCACCTATAACTAGTATGTTTAGCATGCTGTTTTGTCTTAGGAGCTTTGGCACACTGTTTAGGAGAGTTATGTGTCTTGTGATTAGTGTTGTGTTGTGGTGGTTGAGTGAGTTTCTGCCTTGGAGGTCTCTGCTGTTTGGGTAGATTTCTATTGAGAGCCTCTGTGAAGGTGGGTGTGTGGTTTGTATTTTTATGTGAAGATAGTGCTGGTGTGTGTTCTGGAGGGCTATGTGTTCCATGTGGTGTGGTGCAAGTGTTGACCATCTCCTCTTGACCATCTATTCCGGTCTTGGCTAGAGAGTGCGTGGCTTCCAATTTGGAAATTTAAGTGCATCACTCGCAAATCTGAGTGTTGGGGGGGTAAGAGGAGAGGGTTGTTAGTGTACATGAAGCAGTTGCTACATTGCCTCAGGATGGCCAAGTTCACCAGGTTAATAGAAGAAAGCACAGAGAACTGACCTTTAGACATGCCTGGAGGAGTGGACATTAATAACAAGTACTGGAGCTGTTTCCTTGTAGAATGTTTAGTGCTGGTAGAACTTTAGTGTGCTACAATAATTGCTACAAGAAGTCTGGTGAAGTGCTACACTAATAAGCTAGTAAAAGTGCAAGAGAGGAGAGAACTAGGAGATCTAAGGGAAACATTGAAGAGCAGACTTTTTGGTACCGCTCAGAAGCTTAAAGTCCTGGATACAGCAAATCTATACGCTAGATAGGCTACCTAGTGCTTACCATTCCCACTTGATACACTAGAAGACTTCCCTCTGACACAGAAAGGCTTGGGGGCTCAGAAGCTTACAAACAGTCTTGGATACAGCAAACCTGTATCTGGACTTGATTAGTTACAGGAAAGGCGGGAAACAAGCGTAAATGCAGGATTTTAAACCAGAAAGTTGAAAGAGATGGAAAAAACTGACTAAACAGCCAATAAACTACAGTTTCTGGGCCAGAAACCACCCCTCTTCTGGTAGATAGGCTACCTAGTGCTTACCACTCCCACTGTAAGCTAGAAGGATTCCCTCAAACACGGAAAGGTCTGTGGTGACTCAGAAACTTACAAAACAGTCCTGGATACAGCAAATCTGTATCTGGACTAGACTAGTTACAGAAAAGGCAGGAAACAAGCACAAATGCAGGCTTTTAAACCAGAAAGTTGAAAGGGATGGAAAAACTGCCCAAACGGACAATAAACTACAATTTCTGGGCCACAAACCACTCCTCTTGTGGTAGATAGGCTACCTAGTGCTTACCACTCCTACTGATAAGCTAGAAGGCTTCCCTCCAACACATAAAGGTCTGGGGGGGGTCTCAGAAGCTTACAAACAGTCCTGGATACAGAAAATCTGTATTAGGACTAGACTAGTTACAGGAAAGGTGAAAAGAAGCTTAAAACTTTTTTTTTTTTTACAGAAAAGCAGCTAAAACAGCAGTAATCACAATTCAAATGCAATGCAAGCTAGCACATGAGTGTATAGCAATAGTAAAGCAAACACAGTTTAAATAAATGCAATCACATTAAAAATGATTAAAACAAGTGCAGAAAGCATTAAATTAGGAAAAAATCAAAATAGAGGCACTTAGAGTATCAAAAAACAGCGCCAGTATATATATATATATATATATATATATATATATATATATATATATATATATATATATATATATATATATATATATATATATATATATATATATATATATAAAATTCAATCAAGCAAAAATTAAGACAGTGCAAGAACTCTGAACAGTTAAAAAGTGCCAAAAAATATACTTATCAGCTCTATATTTACCAATCATTTGAGAAGCACACACAGTCAGAATACAAAGAGATTCTATCAATGGTTTGCAGGACTTTATGGAGAGAAGGTTTTGTTAAGGATTTGTCCACAAGAGTGTAGACCAGAAGAACCTTCTTAAATGTAAAGTAACTTGCCTGAAGCACAAGTGCAAAGACCAAAGCTTAAAATGCTTAGAATAACAGATAAATTTAATCAGGCTACTAACAAGCAGTATTAAATGCAGCAGAATAAAAACACTTGAACACTTAAGAGCAAACAGCAAAAATAAGGTGATAAAGTATGAAGAACACAATTACAGAAAAAGCAGCTGAATAAAGTGTACAATTTTTTTTTGATACCATGGGGTACATTTTTATGAATTGAATATAGTTTGGGCAAATAATATTCAAGTATTTACCTGCTACCTCTGTTCATAAGAGGCACAGGTGCCAGGCTAGGGGTACATTTCCAATTTGCTATCCACTGGCCCAAGTTATGGTTAAATTTAGTTAGAGAAGAATTCTGCTTCAAATGGATGGAAAGTCTGTTCCAGAGGTGGGATAATCTCTGAGACACATACCTGACCCTCCAGTATGTCCTATTTAAGTTGCAAGCATGGTTTTAAGTCCATCAATTAGGTATTTCTGATGTAATTACTCTTGTGGATGTACAACATGTCCATTAGAGTGGCATCAGAGTGCGCATTGTAAACCAGGAATAAATCTCCTTGGAGCAGTCAGAGGGACACCAAGTAGAGCTATAAGGCTTTTAGGTGATCCATGTAGGCTTTGTTGTTTACACCCTGTATTCTTTTTGTGAGGAACCTCTATGGATGCTTCAGATGTTGCAATTGCCTGATCATATACATAATGAAGGGTTGTTTGTACTCAATTATCATTTGGATGAGGGCCAACTATGGTAGAGAAATGACATCCTTGGGCATAGATGCCATACACTTGCTTATAAACTGCAATATAGATTTATTTTTACACTACCATAAACACGTGATTTTAAAGACCAGGTTACTGTCTAAATGTGTTGCCAAATCCCTGACAACTGGATCTACTCTTAAGGGTGCATTATCAATGTGGTAATTTCCAGGGGTGGAAGTCTTTCCAAATAATACTATTATACATGCTTTGAGTTTTAGATCATGGCTCAGACACAAGCTATTTGTCTGTGTCAGGTCTTCTTGAAGGGTATACATGTCTTTTACAGAGTCAATGACAGCATCTAGTGTTCAGTCATTGGCAAACTTGGTTATCCAAAGTACCTTGACATGACCTTGACTTCAGGGAAGAAGAGCCCAAAAAGGAGAGGCCCCAGAACCTAGCCCTGAGGTACTCCTTTACTGACTGGCCTCTTTGGGGAAGTAAACTCTCCTCTCATATCCTATTTTCTTGGGTCCAATCTGTGAGCCAGGTAGCTATCCATTGGGTGACATAGGAATCTACGCCTAATTTAGTGAGTTCATCTACAATTTTTGAGTGAGGTATTGTGTTGAATCGCTTGGTCAGGCTGAGGTAGGCAGTTTGCACCATTTTGTCTTTGTCCTTGGTTTTAGTGACCTTCTTGAAGAAGCCAATCAGGTTGAGGAGACATGACCTACCCTTGACAAACCAGACTGGGTTGGATCTATTGTCTGTAGGTTTCTTATGTCATTGTTTATCATTTCAGTGATTACTCTTTCCATAGCTTTGCATATGAGGCTAGTCAGACTTATGGGTTTGTAGTTGCCCAGATCCATAGATGGCCTGCTTTAGTGAAGAGTAATAAAAGTTGCAGTCCTCCGTTCACCTGGCTTGAGGCCTTTCTGGAGGTTATGGTCAAACAGTGATTCTATAGGTCCTCACAGGTCATGTTTCCTGTTGTTTTGGAGGCAACCTTGGATATTATCAGGGCTCATTGATGAAGTGTTCCTGGCCTTAGAGAATGCATTGAGAACCTATTCCCTTGTGATAATTGGGGGACTTATAGTTGAGGTTATTTCCTGAGGGATGACTGGGGTGGGGGTAAAAGTGCTACTAGATTTATCAGCCAGTAGATAGGCAACCTTCTAGCTCAGTCTAGGTGGCTCCAGTTACAATTAGTATAGTATTACTTTGTGTTGCTTTTTGAGGTTATGGACATAGCTGAAGAAAGCCTTGTGGGTATTCTTTCCTGAGAGGATAATTTTACCCTAAATTTAGCTTTGGTAGACATGATTAATCCTAAGCTGCTTGTTAAGATTGATAAGGAAGCTATTATTACCTCGCTGGTCATAGCCATTCCTACTGTTTGCCATTATTTTCTTTCTTTCATTGTACAACCTACTGATGATGATTTCACCAGGGTGGCTTGTTTTTGAAGTTATTCTGTGCTTATTTCAGGTAGATACAATTGTCTCTATGTACCTATTTATCTGAATGGACATGATTTCTGTGAACAGCTCTGTATAGGTAGCAGTGTTCTCAGGGTTTGGGGAGTGGGGTTGGAATTTTACTAGAGTGTCACATAATAGTAGGAAGCTAGCCTTAGAATAAGTCTTAAACGTTCCAAGGTTAGCTGGGGTCCCAGATTTAATTTATGTTTCAAGAAAGATGGCTTTATGGTGTTTCCTGACAAGTGAGAACATTATACTGGGATGGGGCAACATTCCCCTATGTTTGAGAGGACTAATTCACGGATATTAGCACCCTTAGCAGCCATACTATGGTCCAGCATGTTTGTGTTGACAAAGCTGAAGAATCTCTGGGCCTGCATGTTGAGGCTGTGTATGTTTCCCAGTTTATAGTATGGTAGTTAAAGTCACACATGATAATGGTATGGAGTTGAATGGTGAATATCTCTAGTTCATTTATGTATAAGCTAGAGGCTTCCTGAGTCATACAGGGGGATCTATAGCTTGCCAGGATATGCTATATCATGGAAATGTACTTATGGTAAATTGAACTTAAATAAGCTCAAGCGCATCATACTTTTGGACCAGCCTTGAGGTGAGTTTCTGTCTGATACAAATTGAGATTCCTCCATCTTTTGTCCTTTCCTGTGCAGTAGATTGTCTGAATGTTTGGAATATAATATAGCCCTGCACTGCCTGGGTAATGTACATGACTTTAAACCATGCCTCAGTAACTGCAGAGATGTCTGTATTCCCCAGGGTGAATAGAGCTTGGAGATAGTGGAGTTTGATGTTTCAACTCCTGACATGAGTAGTAACACCTTTAGATTATCATGGGTAGGTCTAGCTATGTCAGAAGGTTTATCCAGTTGTCAATGTCTAGGGGTGGATAAGGTTTTAGCAAATATTTGAAAGCCTAGAGGGGACAGGTGCCGACTATTTCTGGCAAAGCAGGTTGACTGTCAACCATATGTTCCCAGACTGACAAATATTGTATTGCTTTCAAATGACACCTGAAACTAAGCCAATTATTAAAGTCAACTATCTCCTATTCATATTGTGGCATCATCCTTGGAGAAGATAAAATGGTGCCCAGTGCTAGGCTCATACCAGAATGAGGAACATAGTCTGAAAGCTCCATCATGTCTGTCTTCATATAGTCCAAGTAGGTACATCTCAGGCCACTTACATCTTCATGGACCATAGTTGAGTCTTACTGGTATCTGTTGTTTAATGACATGAGTGCTTATGTGATCTGGGGGATCCTGACACCTGATAGATAACTGACTGTGACCCATTCCTGATGCAGCCTAGTAAGTGGGACATCTGTGTGTCTATGACCAAAATATCAAGTTGTGTGGTGGCAGGTCTTATGGGCTCAGAGGTTAAAACACCTTGTGGTGTAACTGTATGTGTCATGGGGGGGTGAATGTTTTGTATATTGCTTATGTGGTTTCTAAGGAAAATATAAGTGCAACATCTGGATGGACTTTGAGGTTTGTTTTGTGCATACCATATGTGGTGGATGAAGTGTGTGTGTTACTGACAACCTGTTTGGTACTTTTAGTGTTAGTAAGTGAGAGCCTTGCCTCCAGTGGCATTGTGTAACTACATTTCTCACACACTGTATCAGTTTGCTTTAGAATTAGGTGAGTGTCAGTATACTTGAAATAATTCTTAAATTGTGTCAGGATGCTCAAATCCACCAAGCTGGCTGTAGAGATAGCAGGATAATGAATATCCATAGTTACAGATCCTATTTACATGTTTTAGAAGGGGATGGCAAAAGAAAGGTCTACAGTTCACTACCTAGGATAATGTAAGAGTACAGACCACAAGAGATTATCTAAGATTAAAAGTGAAAGTTTGAATTCAAGGTGCCTGTGTCTGTTCAAGATACCACCAAACCCTGCTCGCAGTGAGCAGTGTCACACAAATGTGCTGACTTTAAATAGCCACAGAAACTGACTAAAAATCAAAAATCATATGCTGGCTGATCACAAAGTCTGTGCTGACAGTGGGTACAACATGTATTAAATTCTGCCTAGTAACAAAGACATGTTCTGGAGCATTTCTCCCAGGGCCTCCGCTGAAAACAGGCTCTGTGGAACCTAGTCGGACATTCCCGGTCAACAAATGTTAAATAAATAAATAAATAAATAAATTAAATAAATGTAATAAGACAAAGTGAAAAGAGCTGACACATGACCAAAATGATGGATTCGGTGAGAAAACACATGCAAGGACATCGCACTCCCCTTGATAGCAATGTGCTGACAAAAAGTAGTGTCTGATAGTGTGAAATTTAAATTGGGTTATCAGTACATTCTTACATTTATGGTATATATCAATTTAGTTCCATATAAGTAGGTTAGTGTGATTTTCCATCTTGCCTCCAAAACAACTAGTAGCAGCAGCTTGCTCTTGAAAACAGTTTTATAAATACATATCTTTGTATTATTTCACCAACAATTATGAATGACTAGTTTTTATTTCAGCAATTTTAAGGATTGTTCCGAAGCAGCATTGTACAAACCTCTTATTTGTGGCTTATTCTGTTAGATAAATACAAAAAGTTGGGAAAAAAGGTTGAAAGACAAATACTAGTTTAGCCATGTTTCACTTTTACCTAATATATCATGTTTGTTAATGATTATGCATTGCTGAAGGAATTAAGTTTGTTCATAATGCTTTGGGGGTTAAAATGTCCATTTCTGACGTTTTCTACTAAAATGCATGTTTAGACTTCTAGTAAAGTTGAATGCTGATGGTGAGGAAGAACACTTTGAACTGGAGATTGATAACATTATATGAGGTGCGAAAGACAGTTGATGGTTTTAGCTTGATGGATTAGAGTTAATTGTTGAACTTACTCCTTTTTTTTGGGGGGGGGGGGGTTGCTGAAAGGTTATATGGATTGGTGGAGGTAAATGTCCAATGCTATAAATATGCTGAGCTGAGAAATAATGTCAAAGTGTGACTTTGTCCATTTATGGTAATGTAGGGAAAAGGTTACTTAATAATTTTAGCCTAACCATATATATTTTTTCCACTGAGTAGAGTAGTTTAGTTTAATATGTTTGTGAGGAAGTTGTGGGGCTATATAGTCACTTTGGAGTGCAGTACAGGTGCTCAGGTCCCAAGTGCTTGAAAACCACTGTCTTAAAGCCAAGGGCTTGAGGACCTTGTAAGTCAGCTAGGCTGCTGCGTGTGCTTGAAATTGAAAATGAGTTGCAGCAAGTAGCTATGGGGAGGGAGTGGAATCTTCAGGTCAGACAGCAAGAAGGCAGTTTTAGATTTAGGAAGCAGAAATGGGAATTTTTGTTTTGGGAATGATTAGAGAACTCAGATTTAGGTTGGGGTTAGAGTTGTAGGATTAGGATGATGAAGGGGAGTTTTAGTGCTAGGGAGTATTTGCGAGATTTAGGTTTAGGGAGGGTGGTCGGAGTTTAAGATTTAGGGATCAGTTGAGGTCTTTAGGGATAGGTAGTGGAGGTTAAGGCTAAGGGACTGAAGAGTCAGGTTGGGACTTGGGTTGGAGATTTAGCTTAGAGTTTAGGTTCTGACTGAATTATGTAGAAATGGACAATCAGGCTACTTGTAGTTAAAGCCATTGCTAGTGGCAGTGAACAAGTATGTCACAGTTTGCTAATATGTGAGCACCTGCAGTACATTCATCACTTAGTATAGTGTTTTTGCAGTCCTGTTTCAGGTGTTTTTTAGTTATTATACCAAATGAGATAAATGTCATAAGAAGAGTCAGAAATGACATAGTGTAACTACACTAATAAGTAGAATGCTTGTGCTTGGTTGTATAAATGAGGTAGTCTGTTAGTATTTGTCATTTTTAGTTATATTATTTTACAGAGCAGAATAGTTAAGGGTCAAACAGAGTCAACTGGTGTAATGAAACTGTGCTTTTATAAAGTGTGTTTGTGATGGGTTTCTATTAATATACTTAAAGTTTTACAAATATAAAACATAGAATTTAATACTTTACAAAAGAGAAGTCGTAACATACAGTTATTTTTTTCTTTAGAGTTACTACTGTTTTGTAGCACTTTGTAAAGATAGGATGTTACCAATACCTGAATGTGCACCTCATATAGAGCCGTAGCAGTTGGCTAAGTATTGCAAACTTAAATACAGGAATTTGTTTTGCAAAACACTGGAAGAAATCTCAGACACTGAACAGAATGGAGTTAATTATGACTGTGATAAAATGTGACCGAATGAGCTTTATAACAAAAGATTTAAATGCAGGTATTGACAGTCTTTAGTATTTTTCTACCAGCTTAGAGAGTATGCAGTTTTGTGACCTAATCTTTGAGAATGAATGTATACATAAGGGAACGTAGAACATGTTGGTTGAAAACCTTTCTTTGCTAATATGGCATAGTTTATTATTATTTTATGCTATCAGAAATATTGCATTGCCATATATTATGTATTCGCTCATTAAGTGCTCCTTATTACTACTGTTTCCTTGATATCAAGCTGTAGTGCATTTTATTTCTGTTATTAGAAAATGTTTAATAAAGTTGTTTTACAAAACATATGACTGAATAATACTACTGGCTAAGATAACATCAAACCGGAAACGTCACTCTAAAAGTAAATATCAGTAATGGAAAAAATAATATGATGGCAAAGGAACATACAGTCTTCCAAGAATATAGAATTTGCATCCCTTTACAAACTGAGCAAGTCATTCATTGACTGCCTTCAAAAATAATCACTATACTTTAAAAAAAATAGTAAATCACTATACATGCATAAGAAGTAGAAAATAATATCATGGGATTACAGCAATTAAGCTCTTTAAAGGTCAGTAGATCACAATTCATCATCAACTTCTTTCAAAAATAATCTTGATACTTATGTGGGAAATAGGAATGTATAAACAAGGGTTACAACAATTAAGTGTTTTTAAGTGTTTTTAAGGCTGATAGGTCACAAATTTGGGAAGAGAACCTTTGAGCTTATTACCCTTTGCAGATAAGCTATGCAAGCATATCTTTCCACTTTATGAGTTGTAACAAAGCAAACACAGGAAGTCATTAATGTATGCCACAGGACAGGATGACCTATGCCCTATATCACCACGTTATTTAGGACTTAACATTTATTCTGATGCAATCATATCATTCTTACATAAATATATTAAAACTCGGGATGGGTAAACATTTCCATCTACCACACAATAATCTATGTATCTGGGATAAATTCCAATTTTGTTTGAGAGTTAAGTATTTAATATCACATGACATTTTGTTAGTACTGTGAACTCCTCCAGCATCTGCCAACATATCAGCACATGTTACAAAATGTCCAGGTTCACCTTTTGTGGACAGATATGTGACATTGTCCTCCTCTCACTATTTGAATCAAGGAATTTCATTGGAATACCTAAGCAGATTTAAGATATCATTGTGACTTGACTTTCGTGGTTTGTAAGAGAAAATCTCTGGATGCTAAATAACTCTAATAATAAAGATATATAGCTATAAACATGGGCAGGCAGCAAGAAAGACAGACATATAAACAAAATTCTGTTTACTTGTTGGTGATTGTGTGACTCAATGTCAGCAAATATTTTTCAATCAAAAAACAGATCACAAGCTAGTTTTAAATAAGCTGAACACAAAGTAGCTGTACAGTGCATTAAATCAAATCATGTAAAGATTTCAGAAAAGTAGGTTAATACTAACATTATGCCACAAAAAGTGTTTCAAATTACTTGTCCTTAAAGGGTCTATATACCATTAAGTTGCCCTGTTGTCTTTGTAACAGACTGCCATTATCTCTTAGTAGTCAATTTCAAAGTTTTATCTGATGTTTTAAAACCACTTTAAGAATGGAAAACTGAATGACAAGTGCCTTGTGGGTTATCTCCCCTATGCTTCTGTATAACTTAGCTTTCTGTTAGTCTTTAGCATCAGAATGTCTCTATTGAAAGGGACCCACTGTATCTGTGAGTCCATTGAGTATTAAGAAACTGAACTCCAGCCAAATGATTGGGAACAGTGAAAATACATGCTTGCCATGATTTTTTTTCCTAAGTCAGATGATTTTCATATCTTTACAGGCTGTTATCATCTTCTCATCTGCTAAAAAGTTCAGATATTTTGACAGCACATTTAAACTCCCTGCAGAAATATTCTAACCCTTCCAGTATTAGGCCCAAAAAAGACTGACATATAAATTGCACCATTAATGCTGCTTCTCTAAATGTAAGGCTGCACTGAAGCTGTTCTGCCTTTACCAGACACAGACTGTTTTAAATAACCACATGCTCTCTTGAAATTTAACAAAACTTATTCTGTCATTCTCAGTTTCTCACTGCTGATTAACAGCCTTGTTATATAAAATGGGTTTATTAATATATTTTCTTTATTAATATATTTTCTTGTATTCCTCACAGCTGAATTCTTTATGTGCTTTTACCATGGTTCCACACCACTTGTACATGCCTTTCATCAGATATATTGAAGCAGATCCCTAAACTGTCTGATGAAACAATAGATTTTGCATACAGCACAATTTGGGCACAGGAGGTGGTATGAAATAGTGGGGGTAGTGTTAAGTTTTATATAGGAGAAGGGAGTTCTAGAATGGGGAGAAAGTGATTTATATAGGTCCATATGGAAAAAAAATGAAATTTGCAGAGGTAGAGCAGTGGTCAGCAGCAAAACAGAAATGTGTCGCCATATTCAGAATCTCTTTTTTTAACACCTTTATTGAATTGTCACTTGTGACATAGGCAAATTTACATACAAAAGTAATTAAACTGTATTAAATTAACATTAACAGACATTATACTTCACATATTATCATATAACCTAAGCAACATTACATAAATGAATTCAATTCCTGCCCCTTTTTTAAACAAGAAACACAGTTATTAAACCATCACTTACAACATAAGCAATCATACATGTATTTAAATGAAAACAAACTGCACAGACACAATCCTAGTTTCAATCATTTTACATCATTTATAATCAACCCAATCATTTTCAAACATTACATAGTTCATTTAAGTCCTGCCTTCTTTTAAACCTCATTCCCTACTGTATGTATTGTTCCCACATTTCCCATTGTTTTCTATGTAGTTTGCTCCTACCCTTTTCTAAAGATCTTAGTTCCAGTTGTTTTATCTCTGTTACTGTATTCACTACTTCTAATATAGTTGGTTTAGATTTTGATTTCCATTTTCTAGTAATTGCTTTTATGGCAGCCACCATAATTAGACAAAGCAAGGCCTTACCATGTCTAGACAATTCTGATTTTGTATCCTAGCTCAAAAAATTATATCTGTCATCACACCAATCCACCCACCCAGCATCTCCAACTCTTGATATCTGGCATAGGAGGCATGTCCCCCTATATTCAAATGAAGGACATATGAATGGTAAAGTGTATAGATAAAAAGGGGACATGGAACTAAAAGGAAAAGTAGATGCAACGAAAGAGACTGACACCTCAGATAAAATTGTATAAACCCAAAGAGGGAGATAAGATCTTATATATGGAGAAAATAGGGAGTGAAATGTGAATACATCTGTGTTTCAATTACTTAAATAAGAGTTAGAAGGAGGAGCAAGTAATAACCATCTCAGTAAAGGTAGAAAGACTGAAAGAAATAACATACAGTTTGAGACAGTGGTACTGTATTTGAGCTCAGCAGTTATGAATAACCACAGATAGTTCCTCAAAACTCTAAGTCTATGGTAAGCTGGAAGAAAACAATGCAGCTTAAGATGGAGATGTGAGACTGAGGAGGCAGGGTTGACATGCATGTTTTGTGAGAGTACAAAGGCAAACGAGGAAGCACATAGAATTATAAGGAAAATGCATGGGAATGCTCCTAAGATTGTACAGTTTCTGTATTTGGAGCATAGGACAGATGAACAGAATATGGACACTATGGGAGAGAAAAATGTTATCTGGGGTGATAAGAATTTCAAAATAAGACAGAGCTGGACTTCACCAGGTAGCAACTGCCATGGGAAATGATTTTTATGAAGGAGTGAGGAAAATATGTAAGAACTATTAAATAATGAAGTGATTTATGACTCTCTGACAGAAGACATATGCCTAAATAAATAAATAGATAAACTCCAGTCCAATACTCAGTGAGAAAATATCGCTGATGCATTGTTTAGTATATATTGCTAAACTTCATCACTGTTAGAAGCACTTGCACTACAAGTAGATGTAATTTCAAACTTAGAATGACATGACACATCTCATTGTGCATTGCAGTGCACATAAACATGCTAACTCAGATACACCTGACTTGCTCTCCCTAGCAGTAATGCGGTTGATCTCTTGCTAGTGAGATCTGTAAGTTATTCATTAACACACATGCAAATATAGTATTCTTCCTATCCATGAGCAATGCACTAACATTTTTTATGAATCACTTATGCCCAAAACTTGATTAGACAATTCTCCACAGAAGGCAGGAATTGCTAAGTCTGATGTATATATTTTGATGAGCTTAGTTGTATAGCGCACACTATCAGTGCATTTTCCTTTTAAGCTGCACAATGTCAGAGACATTAATGGATACAATATGGACGACCTGTAAGAATAAGTACAGTTACTTGTTCCTATACCACATTCTTTTACATGTGGTACAAAATAGAAGGCAATCTGTTGTGAGTTGCAAGTGTTGGTCCTTTTACCTGCAGTGCAATTGAAACTCATCTATAATATAATCAGTTAACTACCATTCCAATGGGACAGTGGTCAGAAGTAATGGGCTGCTTTTAGTTTAAGCACTTGGGCTTCAGACTAGTTGTTTTACATTAAGAGGGTTTGTGGTCTGCACTGTAGTGGCAGAACAGGTAGCTTACATCCTTCTAAGTTGGGAACTGCTGATTGAGGGCTCAGTGTCTGTTATTCTAAAAATGTATTAATTCTGGTTTAAGCACTTGGGCTTCAGGCCAGTTATTTTACATTAAGAGGATTCGTGGTCTGCACTCTTGTGGGAGGAGAGGCTGGACTCTGCCCTTCTGAGCTGGGAATTTCTGGTTAAAGGCTTATAATGCCTGTATATTTGAACTGCTTCTTACTGAAATTGGTACACCTTGTTTGATGTAGCATAGACTAGATCCAGGCCTGCTGAATCTAGTTTTGTTTGTATAACGATTAAGCATTTGGGCTTCAGACCAGTTGTTTTACATTAGGAATGTTTGTGGCCTGCACTGTGGTGGCAGGACAGGTAGCTTACATCCTTCTAAGTTGGGAACTGCTGATTGAGGGCTCAGTGTTTTTTATTCTAAAAGTGTATTAGTTCTGGTTTAAGCACTTGGACTTCAGGCCAGTTATTTTACATTAAGAAGGTTCATGGTCTGCACTCTTGTGGGAGGAGAGGCTGGACTTTGCCCTTCTGAGCTGGGAATTTCTGGTTAAAGGCTTATAGTGCCTGCATATTTGAACTGTTTCTTAATGAAATTGGTACACCTTGTTTGCTGTAGCATAGACTAGATCCAGGCCTGCTGAATCTAGCTTTGTTTGTATGCTTGTTGTTTGTTATTTTCCTGAAATGCTAATTCCACCTAAAAGGCGACTTTTCAGTGCTTCTTTGGATCCCTAGTGATATCTGCATTGCTTACTGTACTTATTTCCTTGTTTCACTTGAAAGAAAGTTACTGTTTGTCATTTTTGCATTTAAGTTACCTGTAACACATTGCATTTAAGTTACCTGGCACTTGCTCACTAAGTCAGCACTAAAAAATTACAAGCACCACACCCTCACAAACTCCCCTTAAGTACCTTGTTCCCCATTGGCCCTTTTTTTCAATTATAAAAGAATTCCCAATACTATTCTAGCATGTCCAAAGGTCAGTTGTCAATCTCCTCTCCGGTCCAGCTGGTGAATCTGGGAATCTTGAGGCAATATTACAACTGCCTCATGTACACAGACAACCCTCTCCTCCTCCCAACAAATTCCAACACATGTGAGAGATGCAACCATATAGCCAAACTGGAGGCTAAGCTCTCTCAACTCAGTACTGGTGTAACCAGTCAGGAGGAGAAGGAAACCACACTCACTACAATTCCAGTCTCACATAGACCTACCACAACAGCAAACCAAACACATAAACACACAAAAACATACTTGGAGGCTCTAAATAAAAATCTGCCTAAGCAGCAGAGACCTCCAAAGCAGACACCCAGGCAACCGCTACCCCAAAACAAAACACATGCAACACATAGCTCACAAAGCCAGTGTGCCGAACAGTCACAGCCCTTAAGGCTAAACAACACACCTAATACACTTGTAATAGGTGACTCTAGCATCAGGCACACTGACGTCCCACTCACCAGGCTGAACAAGGAGAAGGTCACGGTGAGCTGCCTGTCGGGCGCTAGGATCCGCCACATAACACAAGCACTCAGGTCACGCCAAGGCAAGTACAAATATGACTCAGTCATTGTCCATGCTGGTGTGAATGACCTGAGACATACCTCACTGGACTACATGATAAGAGACATAGAGGAGCTCTCTGAGCATGTAGCCCAGGCCGGTATGACCCTGACCTTGAGTAGCACCTTACCCTCACCAAGAATGATGCCACAATATGAAGACAAGATGATCAATTTCAACAATTGGCTTAAGTATTGGTGTCATTCAAAGGGGATCCAATGCCTGTCAGCCTGGGATGACATGCTCGACAAGCCACGATGCTTCGCTAGGGGCAGCTTGTACCTGACACCCCTGGGCTTTCGGATATTGGCAAAGGCTCCTGCTACCCCCATAGTGCCTTTTTTAGGCAAGGCTCAAAAGACAAACCCACCTCCATTGGTATCACAAGGGATAAGAAACTAAGAGTAATGCTACTCAATGCCAGAAGCCTAAACCTCAAGATGCATGCACTCGAAACTCTCCTTAGCATGGAGAACATTGATATCTCTGCAGTAACAGAAACCTGGTTCAAGGCTCCCGAGAGCATCCCAGCACTACCAGGTTATACCTCATACCATGCTTTTCAGCCCCAAAACTTGGACCGAACCACAAATGGAGGGGGAGTATCAATATTCGTCAAAGATACCCACACCTCCAGGTTGGTGGCACAGCACGAAGCATCAGAGACTATCCATGTGCAGCTAACAGTGGGTAAAACTGCCTTCCAGTTTATAGCCTGCTACAGACCACCCTCCCAAATCCAGGAACCCCACCTGGCCTTCCTGAGAACACTGGAAAATATGAAGGTCTCTCCAAACACCATTATATTGGGTGACTTCAACTACCCAAACATAGACTGGGAGCATTACTCTAGCTCCTAGAATTTATAAACTGAAATGCTATGGAACAACTTGTTACCACTCCCACAAGAGGGGAAAACATACTGGACCTGATCATCACCAACATGGGGACTCTATGCTCCAGACCAGAAGTGTATCCCTCACTGGTAAGATCAGACCATAAACTAATCTCACTGGATATTCACATCCTGATCCCACCCCTTGCCCAGAAAACCACAGTGAAAAACTTCTCTAAAGCAAATTTCTCACTCCTCAAAACTAAGGTGGAATCCTTCAAAGCCCCAGGCCTCTGGAAAATATGGCCCAGACCACAGAATCCTTTATAAACGCATTTTATGAACACCTTCAGGAATGCATGGATCATGCAATCCCAAATAAAACCAAGACCCAATCCTCCAAAGGCAGACATCCTGTCTGGTGGACCCCAGCCATAAACAAACTATACAATAGAAGGAGGAAGCTACTACATGATACAGCAAAATCCCAAAAAGGGAAGGCATCTTTGATCAGTATTAGCAAAAACTACGGCAAAAAAAATCTAAGGCCAGCTTGAGAGAAAAAAATTGCACAGGACACTAATAAATCACAAGGCTTTCTTTAGTTATGACATCTCAGATGCTCAGGTAAGTGCCGCCCTCTACAAAGCAAAAAACACAGCATCAACGGGACCAGATGGTGTCCCAGGCTGCATCCTACATGAACTCCAAGAACAGCTAAACCCAAACATAAAACTACTGTTCAATCTCAGCCTTACTACAGGATATGTACCCAAAGAGTGGCGTACAGCAACAGTGGTCCCTCTCCACAAAGGTGGTGCCTCAACAGATCCTGGAAACTATCGCCCCATAAGACTGACTAGCTTGGTCTGCAAAGCTATAGAAAGGATCATCATGGACCTCATAAATAAAGATATTGGGGACCTACAGACACTGGATCCTACCCAGTTTGGCTTTGTTAAGGGCAAATCCTGCCTCTTAAACCTGGTCGATTTCTTTGAAACAGTCACCAAGGCCATTGACGAGGGGAAGGTGGTCCATACAGCCTACCTGGACCTTGCAAAAGCCTTCGATACAATACCCCACTCGGGCATTATAGATAAGCTCACCAGCTTAAATATAAACCACTATGTCACTAGATGGGTTGCAAACTGGCTCAAGGACAGAACCCACATGGTTAGAATTGCTGGAGCCATGTCAGACTCCAAACCAGTTACAAGTGGCATCCCACAAGGCTCAGTCCTGGGACCTCTCTTGTTCGGTATATATTTCTCGGAGGTACAGGCCAACACAGAAGGACTGTGGCTGACCAAGTTTGCAGATGACTGCAAACTGGGTGCCATAATTGACTCTCCAGCTGACACAAGCATCCTCCAAAAGGGCCTCATAGAAACAGACAACTGGTGCCAGAGCCATGTCCTCAAGCTAAACACCAAAAAGTATATAGTGCCCACAAATTATCACATAGGTGGTAATCCATTAAGTACAGAAGAAGTAATTAGGGACCTGGGGACCCAAGCTGATAGCAATCTCTCATTTGACAACCACGTGGCCAAAGTGGTTTGAAAAACATTTTATATAGCCCACCTAATCATGAAGGGATTCACATCTAGATCAGGGGAGGTCATCGTGCCTCTTTACTCATCCTTCATCAGACCCATAATCGAGTACAATGCCCATTTTGGGATGTACCTTTCCAGACACCTGCAGCAACTGGAAAGACCCCAAAAGTACCTCAGCAAGAGGATCAAAGGGCTCAAACATATGCCATATGCTGCCCGGTTAAAGAAACTCCAGCTCTACTCAGTGGCATACCGCCTGCTCAGAGGCGATCTGATGTATAAAGCCATGTCCAACCCGGAATTAGTGGACATGCTACACCTCAGAAAATCCAATTCCCATTGAGCTATGCGCTCGAGAGACTTGAACCTCAGCACTGAAATAAATAGGACATGCTGGAGGGACAGATTCATAACACAGAGGCTCCCTTCCCTCTGGAATAAAATCCCAGTCCAGGTTAGGCAGAGTCCTCATTGACTCTCTTCAAGAGGAATCTTGATGAGTGGATGGAAGATCATAGGTTTACCCTGGGTATCACTTCTGTGTCACTGTTAGACAGAGGCACAGTATACCAACCTCGAAAAAGGGCATAGCAAAATTCATTTAAAATGGGTGGCGAAAGCCAAACACACTCTGGCTAGTCTTATAAATGCCCTAGAGCAGATAGCCTAGTATGAACCTATGAACCTATGAACCTATGAACACACTGATGACATAGAGGGGGTCATTGCAGATATCAGTCATGAATTTACGCTCATGATGTATAGCATTATAGACTATTAGACTATTAGTTAAAATACATGGTGCACTAGACACACTGAAAAGTCTACGAATGACAGGCTACAGCTGCCATTGTTAACATAGCTGCTTACTTCACAGACAGCTCTCAGCTGCAGCACAAAAATAGAATATTTCTGGGGACACCTTATTTTGAATTCATTGGTCTATGATGGATGCACTCACTATCAGGTTATATAAATCAGCATAAGACCTTTACACAGTTGTCTTTCTTTTGGACTAATGCTAAACCAAATGTTAAAAAGGTCATGCAAGCAAACCATTCAGTAAGCTTTGGTTTGTAAGTAGTTTGGGGTACATTGCAGGCACCCTTATATTTATGCAACTCTTGTCTGTACTGGTTCTCCACATTGATTCACTCTCTCCTATATCATGACAGCAGTTAGGGCTGTACATCCACTACTTTAACAGCTCAACCTTTATTTCTTCAGCTCCAAGTGTTATTTACCTGTTTAACCAATCATTTGTCATCTTTTTTAGAAAATGCTTTCCAAAACCCTCTGGGACCTAGAGTTACACTTCATACTCAGATGTCTCTTGTAGTATCTAGATGGCTAACAAATAAAAGGAATACATTGTAGAAAAAACAATATATTTCTTTAATTCTGCAGACATATCTTGTATTTTCAGTCACATATTTATTCATTACTTGCCTGATGCCTTGCAATGTCTAAATGACCAATAAATAAAAGAGAGATACTGTAGCTAGCTCTTTATTATCAAAGGTATACACCCAATAAATGCATATCTCCTACTGGTTCCCCTTCTGTGTGTTTAGCCAATCACCTTGTCACAATAGTTATTTAACTTTTCATTTCTTTAGATTGCCATGCTGCAACTTTGCTACGGCTTGATGGAGCTCAGCTTCTTCACCTTTGACCTATGGACCTCAGTGGGTATTAAATAGATTCTGCCCTCTATCCCCATGTTTAACATACATGTACTGTTTCGCACCTTTCCTCACACAATAAAATACTTATTTTGTCATGAGATAAGCTATTGCCATCTGGCCTAACCATAACATAAAAACAATGTACAAAATCAACTTCTTCTCAATGCAGGCATGAGCTATGCATATAAGGAATAAACTAGTGCATATTGGAGCCTAGATTATTGGTGGCAAATTGTCTGAGTTTGAATCTTTGCAAGTACTGTATAGTCTTGATCTATATGGAGTAACACGCTTGTTGAATCTTTCCATTTTCAGTCATGAAGATCACATCTCTGATTAAACTCTAACAAGCTTTGATAGTCTAAGCAATGCATGTGATTATGTGTTTTTGTATATAAAGGACTCACCTTAGAACTCAGAACTCAAAGTTCAGTTCTCTTTTTCAGAAGGCATAGTTTTTTTTTCAGATTATTCTCTTTCAAGAAAAAATGGCCAGTTGTCATGCTTACCAAAGTTCCCATGTTTTCTTGACATCTTAGCTAAAGATTCCTCATAGATAACACAGACTAATAAACATAAGATAATATTACTGGGTGACATCATTGCTGACTTTGCTATCCTGCAGAATTTATCAAGCAGAACTTCTCCGGTAACGATGTCCCTTCAGCAGTGAGCACCTTTGCCACTAATGATTTACCCAATCACATAAAGACATTGCAGACAGAGCTCAGTGCCAACAAATGAGCTTGATGACGCATCTGTAGTTGCTATCTTGTCCGAGTCTCCTAGTGACCACCATCAACTTTGGTGAACTGGAAAAGGTTGCCTTTGTCTTAACAACACACAAGTAGGGTTCATTGCATATGCACTCCTAGAGTATGCTGGGTGCTTGACTGATTTCCCTTGACATTGGCCTAGTATGTATGTATATATGTTTCCAGAATTGCTTCTTCTCAGTTCCACCCAAGTATATCCCTGTAAGAAAAGTAAACATTTTGAGGTGCTGTGTGGCATGGTCATTCCTTGAACTCAGTTCTCTGGTCAAGAAGAGACAAAGTTTGGTTAATTGCTTGCAATGTCAGGGGCAAACCCAAGCCATCATAAATAATTGCAGTGCCTGCCACAATAAGCACAAATACTTGATCAGAAATGGTAAATGTGATTATTGCAAGACCACCATGAAGGCTCTGTTTCCAGCAGGAAACATTTTTGAAAAGACCTAAACACACTGCTAAGAGGGGAATTTCTCAGAAACATACTCACCAGTGCTGAAATGGGAACCTACACTGGAACCTCAGTAAATGCCTTCCACCTATAGCAATCTCCCAGACTGATCTGATTAAGTCTGTGCAGTAACATTCCTTTCATCCTTTTTTGGGTGGTACTCTCTTAAAACTATTACTTACCATAAAACTATATGGAGAAATCAGAGAAAATACTCTAACTTCTGTACTTATGAAAGATGGCTACCTTTTAAATTACACCCCTAGTGTAGTTATGTTATATATCTGAGCAGACCATCCCAAAACTAAGAAATATTGCTTGCACAGCTTCTATTTATAAAAATGTGCTAAAAAGATCCTGTCTTTAGCTACTGCTGCATCTCTGTAAAATCTAAACTTAGCATCTTGAAAAGGCCGTGCATCTGTAAGCGACATCTTACCTTGTCAGCAATAAACTAACAGTTTATTCCTACTGTGAATTCAGGCATAAAGATGGTGGACAGAAAGCACTACCCCTTTTACCACAGAATGCACTACCCCTTTTACCAAATCATATTAAGATTGTGCATCCAGAACATACTTTCTTCCTCTACTGTAATTACCTTATGATTATCAACATAGTTTCAGATGTAAATTGTGGGTAAAAAGTACAATGATGCATTTATCAAACTAGACCGACATTCTGCGGGAAACAGTCTAATATGCAGGAATACTTTTTCTGGTTGACTTTAAGAAGGTGTTTATAAATATCTCTCATGTTTTTCTGCTTCATAAATCAGGCCAGTTTGGATTAATAACACATGTTGTCCATTGGTTAAAGAGCTACCTAACAAGGAGATACTTAAAAGCTTAATGCTGATTCTTCCTGTGATAGGGCAGACAGCTGATATGCTAACAAGTGTCTGTGCTTTTTACACTTCTCTGTAATTATTATGTGGTGAGTTTGCAAGTCAGTATATGGATAACGTTGCTTTCTTGTGCTCTGGCCTTTACCTCACTGTAGTACCAGCCGTGCTGCAGTCTTCCTTTCATACATTAGCTGAATGAATCTCAGACACCTTCTTACTCCATAATGTCTGATACAGCTTGGTTATTCTATGTAATACCATGAATACTGTTACCTCTGAGGTGCCCTAACTAGATATCAAGTCTTTATCCTGTGTTACATTGAAAGAGCAAAGTCTTTTTATACCCAGGCTTTCTACTTGATGAGGTAATATCATTCACTAAACAGATCTCCTTTGCTGTGAAAAAGATTCATTCAAAGTTGGGACTATTGTATCATTGCAAAATCTGCCAACTCCCACTTCTAAAATTGCAGTTATAAATATAGTTCATCTCTCTTTACTCCTGCATGGCAGCATCTGACTTATTCTCTAGCAATCAGACATCAATAAGTTCAGGTCTGCGTATACAAGGATTGTTAAGAATCATCCTGGAAACAGGCCAAAATATTCATCTCTGTGCCATTTTGTGATGGTTTGAGTTGACTGACCCTGATAGGGTGACCGCTACACAGCTTTCTCATAACCATATCCACACCCATTCCCATACCTTTTCTTCAGCTTTATTTAAACTTCTCACTTGGCATCCCCCCAAAAACCCTGTATACTTCCAATGCCTGTCTTCTTTTACTTCTGTCATCTACGCATTTGCAAAGCTGGGGATCCTATGATCCATGTGATAAACCCTCCATTTTGAATAGATTTCTCAGAAAAGTCAGAGGCAGAGAAATGAATTTCACTCACTACTTTACAGTTTCTTCATGAGGTTACCCATTTTATACAAACAAGTGGACAGACTGCCAAACAATAATGTATCTGTTTGTGGGAATCAACATGTACGGCCTTTGTGATTCTCATAAGGCAGTGGTGAGACTGTTCATTGGTCATAGATGTAACTGTTTATGTCCTAATAATGTTGGAAACTGTTGAACTGAGAAAACCATGTTTATGTCAGTGGTTTTCTATACAGGGTCTTATATTTGCACTTAATCTATATAGGGACTTTACCCACCACATCATCTTGCACCTACATTTTGTAATATAGTACAGATGTAAATATTGATGGCAGCTAAAAAGCCACTTTTTCTAAAACCATGTTCTGCTTATTTAATAGCTTATTCCTTCTATTCTGTCACAAAATTGCATAATGCCTGCCTTTTGCATTCCAGAATTTTGTTACTGCATTCAGTATCTCCATTTTAATGCAGGTTGTTTCTATTATCCTCCAATCTTTCTGTTGAAAAAGGAAAATTTATTTTCTATCCATTGATTCTTCCAACTAGTATCTTCAAATTGTAACTTTGTCTCTCATGTGCTTTTTTTCCAGAAAAGACTGTTCTCACTTGTTCTCTGTGAATTTTCTTGAAATACTTAAATGTTTCTAGAATATTCCTTTTCATGCTCTTTTCTTCTACAATGTAGATATTAAGCTGCAGGCAACATGATGGTTGAGTTTTAAAATCTTTCCTTTATCCTTTATTTGGGTGGTGCAGTGGTGCAGCAGTTAGCATTGTCATCTCATAGCAAGAGGTTCTTTGGTTCAATTCTCAGTTGAGGTGCTGTCTTTGCATAGTTTGCATATCCTCCTTGTGTTCATGTGGGTTTCCTCCTGGTGCTCCATTTTCCTCCCACATTCCAAAGACATGCATCTGGAGCATTTCTCCCCAGGCTTTGGCTGAAAATGAGCTCTGTCCCAGTTTGATTTTCCCAGTAAACAAATATTAAATAAATTAAAAAATATATCCACGGTCCAGAGTTCATTCTTGGTATGTAGTTATTGTCTTTGTGGAGGTCTTTGTGGAGAATGCATGCCTTCCTTTTGTCTTTTTGGGTTTTCACTGTGAAATCTGATTTCCTCCTGCCTCCAAAAGCATATCACTCAGTGGCTACGCTAAATTTTCAGTGTACACAATATTTACCCTTGCCAATGTGGCCTGCACCATGGCTGAAATGAATCCACAGTCAGCACCACTTAGCTGCTTAACAGAAGATGACTTAGACCTTTGTAAAAATGATTGTTTCCTGGTGAATACCATGATCAGCTTTTGTTACCTTCTTGCACAGTGGTTTTCTCTTGTTTATATCCTGAGAAAACAAAAGTATCTTAGAACTGCATATATTACTCTATAGAGTGGTTGTACCAGCTTTCTATGTTATGTGATGATGCATTCCTGTTTTCTTTTTGTCTTGGCTTTTTCTGTATATGCATACATGCATACATACATACATACATACATACATACATACATACAAATATTTCAAGCACAGGCAGTAATGTCCTTGTAGCATGCTAATATGCCAAAACAGTTGCTCCCATAATAAATGCCTAGGCTGTTCTTAAAAGTATCTAACTAGTGATTGTTTTAATGTAATTTGGTAGTCTATTCCATGTATCAGTTACTGTCTCAAAGAACCAATTACCCCTGTCATCCCTAATATAATCTTCTACATGGGTTGCCTGATGATTCTCTGTTTTTTGATAACCACATACATTCCCAAAGGTAGTTGCCTGTAAATGCTCTGTATACCTGAAGAAAGGTCTTCACTTAAATATCTATATGAGACTGTACGAGTTCAGATATTTTAGTATTTATTAATAATTTAAAGTTTCATACCCATCAATGCCCATGATATATTTCTGCTGTACTCTTTCCAGTTTAGTCATATTTGTTGTCTTATAAAGTTTCCATATTGTTATTCCATACTCAAGTTTGTAACTAACATGCAATTACTTCATTTCTGATTTCATAGACTTTATAAATCATTTCATGCAACATACAGTTCTATAACTATCATTAACTAACTGGTTGATATGACTGGAAAAACTCAAAGCTGGATTTAGCCATAAATCTATAAATTAATCTACAGTTTCAATCACTGGGTGCTGCATTAAGCATTTGCCTTTCAATTTATGTCTCCCAAACCTCATATGCTTAGTTGCTGATGTATTTATAAGCATATTATTTTCCTGTATTCAAATGGTGAATTTAGGCAAGTTCTTCTGTAGACATTTTCTATCTGTAACACATGTAAACCAGTTTACCCATTTTCAATTCATCTACATACAGACTGTAGAACACATCAGAGGAAAAAAGATAGCTCTGAAAGATATGATCTAAACAAGTATGGGCCTAGGATAGAACCCTGTGGCGCACCCTAACTGTAACCAAGAATTTCACCTGTCCAGTTGCTGTATGATATTTGCTCTGTCCTATTTGTAAGCCATGCAGCTATCAGTCTTATCAAGAGTACATCAATACCTAGTTGGTCTAATTTATTGATCAGTGTGTGTGTATGACCCTATTAATTGCTGAAATTAAATATATATATATATATATATATATATATGTATATGTATATATATATTACATCACAGCACAATTTTTCATTAATAACTGTCATTATATTGTTATAGTACATCATGCTTCAGGTTGTAGTAACTCTATGTTCAATTTATGCATGACGATATATGGTTTCAAGTCCTAGCCTTTCCAATTCTGACAAAAATGTATCCAATATTACTTTCTCTATTATTTTTCCACAACATGAAAGTAAACTTATGGGTTTGTATGACTCTGGGCTTGTCCTGGTTCTCCTTCCTTTAAAGATAGGTTTAAAAGCTGCATGTCTCCAAATATTAGGAATGTCTTCATATTTATACAACCTAGCAAATAACAAATATAATGGTACTATAGGTTCATACCAAAGTGTTCTCAGGTCATCATTACTAATTCTGTCTCTTCCTTGTGCTTTGTTTGGATCCAGTTTGCATAGTTCTTTTTACAATATAATGTCATTTATTTTCAGTATCTGAGGTTACCTGGATGCCACTAGGACAATTCATCCTTCTTCTCGTGGACCCAAACTGCTTTGAGTAAGATTTCATAGATATATCTATAATCTGTTATGACGGAGAATAAATTGTCGAATCTACAAACAGTTCATCAATTTGTATGCTAGTATTCCAACTATATACCTTTCTGTCTTGCTATGTTGTATGTTTATCCACAGAATATTTGATAAGAGACCTTCAAACTCCATTCCTACCATTCTTTTAATTAACAGTAGGACTTCTGCTTTTCGTGTTCATACCTATCCCCACGTTACACTTGTATTATTTCTGACCTTCTGTACATGCTATGTCAAGAAGAGGTTATGGAGCTCCTCATGTAATCATAATAAGAATGTGAACTGTTAACCGTCACAAATACATTTGTCCCCAACCCCTGTATATTTAAAGGATTTGGTCATGTTCAGGTGATTAAATATGGTAAAGTCATATTAGTCCACTACTGAAACTTCACTCTGTAAGTCATACCTCCTTAGTAAACTACTTCTATGACTCTTTCCTGTCCTCTTTGCAGCTTTACATGACCAAGCAACTGTCTTTTGATAATAACTGCAGTCTAACTGCAGTCTTCTGGCACGGCCAGAAAAAAATAATGCAGACAATATGATATTTAATTCATTGATGAACAGTTTTAATCTGATTATTTATAGAGAAAAGTCCAAAGTTTTGCATTCATCAAAATGTAGTGGATATATAAATCATTAAAAAGGGCCTAAAGTTTTAAGTTATGCTTTAGTTCATATTTTTACTTATATAATAATCTATGATTTTTTTCTATTTGTAACATACCATGAGTAAAAGTTTTTTGAAAGAAGGACATTTTTACTTCATCAAAGTACAGATCAATTTTCTTGTTTGTGCAAATGAGTAGGCTATATAAAAATGATGCTGGCTTGGCCATAGTCATATCCTGTTTACTTTATTTATTTATTTATTTATATTATATTATATTATATTATATTATATTATATTATATTATATTATATTATATTCTCATTCATTCCACTTACTAACTGGGTAACTACACATTTCAAGGACTGTTTTCAGAATGACCCAAGCATAATGGCATATAATGTACTAACTAGCAGTAACTAGCTGCTAGTGTAACTAACAGTACAATAGTTAGGAAAAAAAATGAAATGAAACAGTTCTTACAGTTACTACACATGATGTATAGTGTCCTGTAGATATATTTTATTGCATTTATTCATTTAGTGTTGTGGTAGCTGGACTGTGGTGTAATAGCATCTTTTTATCCACAAGTCAATATCTATTAAAATATATGCATAAATATATCATCTTGGTTTCATAAGATCAAAGTATAACAAATAAGCCAAATACAACACCATACTAAGTAGAGACAGCAATCACTGATAATAATAATAATAATAATAATAAAATTACTATACAAATGCAACTTCTTTTAAGTTTATAGTTAATAAGGTAAATACATAAAAGAAGAGTATGTATGCACTATGTGTGAAGTTGTTAATAGAAGAATATTAATCCATATTCTTAGACATTCCCTTAAGAGAGCTAAGTTAATGGATGGTGTTGCTTGAAAGAGTAGTGAAAGTTTTGATGTGACAATAAAATGTAGGATAATTTGTCAGTGTATAATGGAAGAATACTGGAAGATGGAAATAAAGAATGTACAGATGGCTAGGCTGTAGGTGAGGTACTTTAAAAGGTTTGTAAAGTATTTAAAAGTTGAGATGCTATGAACTTGATTGAGGAGAGAATTCGCTAATTTAAGGGCCTGTAATTGAAAAGGGAAAGATAAACATTCATAGACGTCAGCTGCTCAGAACAAGAATTCTGGACAAAGCCAAAACTAATAGGGAGCCAAAGACTCACAAAAAGGGAAAGATATTACATCTTATTCTTATAAAATTCGAACATTGCTAGAATAATAGGGTTTTGCATTTCTATTCATTTTCTGAAGGATATGAAGTCTGAAACCTAAATGCTTGTCATTATTTAGTGAAATCAGTCCTCAATGATTTGCCAGAAAAAACATACAGTTTATGAGTAACAGACCAGCGAAATTAGATAATAGTCTGGACATGCTATGAAAATCAAGAAGGTTAAGAGGTGTGAAAACATGTTACACAGTTATGTTTTGTGGATAGCAAAGTTTTGGCCAATAAGTTAAAGAGAGCTAAAATCAATCCTATATCTAAATTCAAACACAGTGAGTTGGCAGTGACTAAAGCAGAGTAAGTCTATTCTAGCTACTCCGGTAGTGGATGGGTAACATTTTGCCCTTGTTGTCTGACACAGAGCAGGGTCGGTGTTAGCATTTTGGGGGCCCCCAGCAAAATGTCAAGTTGGGGGCCCCCTAGGCACGTCCAGTCTAAGTATTACCCTGTCACTGCCACTACTCCTAAGTAACCTTTTAGTTCAGGCTGCAAACATTTAGGAGTAGTACATACAGACTGACCTGTCGATACAATGCTGTTACATTACAACAGACCTGTATACCATACTATGTTGGCCCATCTCAGTGGAATGTTTCCAGTTACTGGCATTTAGTTGCAACAATGATATATTACAACATCTCTATGTCCATGTCTGGACTAAGGTCAAATGGTGCCCTAGGCCTACTATGTCAACCCCCCCAAACACACCCATGCACCAACCCACCGGCCCATACACCCACACACACACCCTGCAGTCCTCCCCTCTGCTTCCCCCATCTTGGGATCCCAAGACTATGCACATTCCTTTTTTCTTCCTTTTTGCACATTTTGCCTTAGCTTTCAGTTTTTCAGGAAGTCATAGCTTTCAACATGCTCTGAAGTGTATTTTAAGGTTATTTTTTTCTTTTCATACAACCTTTTCATCCAATGATGGCTTAAACAGAAATTATGACTAAGGAAAGAAATTCA
Organism: Protopterus annectens; assembly: GCF_019279795.1. Classification (NCBI taxonomy): domain Eukaryota; kingdom Metazoa; phylum Chordata; order Ceratodontiformes; family Protopteridae; genus Protopterus; species Protopterus annectens. Next base: position 1,719,116,911 of record NC_056733.1, on the reverse strand, counting down.
CTGCGTTGCTGTTTAGCTTTAGTTTTCTTTGCATCCTTTTGACACACTTTCCCTGACCAAGACAGCAAAGTAATAAACATTTAGGAAGTAACTCAAATAAGCCAGGGCACAAGAAGCCACAGAGTTATAGATGCTCTGGGATGCATTTTAGAGCATTTTCCCAACCTTTTAATTGCTGGCCTAAGCAAAAATCATGGGTAAGAAAAAAATTTCAGTCTTATTTTTTTCAGGGAAGACATAAATTGTGCCCAAACCTTTATGTTCAAAGGTGACAAAATAGTAGCTTACAATAGACTAAGAAGCCAGTTGTTGTGAGGATACACAGGTCCTATCTGGGAATACTGACTGTCCCCTAACCCCCCCAAAAAAGACAGTTACTGCCTATGTACCCCTCTGGTGTTAGATCGGGATGAACACAGAGGTTCAAATTGCCACAGTCATGTATTTCAAGTGTCTACTGACACATATAGCATGCCTCGTTAGTCCTCACTGTCTGGCATTATTGGGTGTGTGCACAGATAAAAATCTTTGATTTTTTTACACACACTTGCGCGTGCATGCATGAACTATAGTAATACTAGTTTTGTACTTATTTCAGCAAATAGAAATACATTGTGCAACACTGGTACTGCCACACCAGATCAGTGACTGATGTTTAGCAGTCATCAAACAGCAGCAGGAGTAAGTCACTTTTATTTACCTCACTGAGGACTAATGCATACCTGCCTCTTTTTCTAATTTCACAGACCTTCACTGATTTTGCTTGTGATTTTGCTCTGTCTTTCATAAAAAGTTTGACTTGCTTGTAAATCATTCAGTGACAGACAGTCAAGAAATGCAGACATCAGAGTTTTATACTTCTTATTGTCCAAAAATGCATGTTGATGCAAAAGTTGTTATTCTACTAAGTGAATTAGAGAAATATTTAAAACATGTTACTGATTTTGAGCCTTTATTCTGCTATTATTTTTGGCTCTGCCCAGAATTCTTAAGCAAAGAAGTTGAGAGTTATACTATCTGGTTCTGCCAGCATTTATAAATTTCCCATAAAAAGAAAACCATTCCTGAAGAGCAGAAGCATCAGCTCTTCTTACAATCCAAAGTTTGCACTGAGATCAGTCACTCTGGGCTGTTGAGCTCTCTAGTGCTTACCTTGTTCATATTCATTATCAGCATAGGTTCATAGGTGTTTACTAGGCTACTACAAGGGCCTTTTTAAGCCTAGCCATGCATCCCAAATCACTGATAAGTTCTGATACCCTTGATAAGTGTAAGCAGGGGCCTGGGAGATGAACCACTTACAGGTTGCCTGTGTCCATTAATTCTGTTGCTGTTTGTTTTGTGGACATGCAGGAGGTCCATCAGAGTGGGGTCTGACAATGCCCTGTATGCCAAGCATAGATCTCCCCTCAAAAGCCTGTAGGATTACCCTAACAAAGTCATATTACAGTCCCACCCAAGTTAAAGAGCTAATCAGAAAATTAATACATTTTCTCTCCTTGTTTTCCCCAACCAGCAGCAGCTTTTGCAGGCCCTCACACAGTCAAGAATGTTTAAAGTGCCCCCCCCCCCACAGTCACATGTACTGCAGTTACTTAAAGCTGGCTATGTTGTTAATTTTAGTGGCGATAATGCCCACCATCTAGGTTTACCTAAGTCAGGGGCAGTATGTCAGTGGTAAAATATTTAATGAAATTCTGAAGCCTCTTACTTGATAAAACACTGTTAATATCAGGAGAGTCATCTTTGAATTTCAAAGGAGATATAAATAAGAGTTATTACTCACCTGGCTTATTAAGTATACAAGAGTCTTATAGTGGCTTTTGTTGGTTTTACAGACAGTGCAAAATATCAAGAAAAAATAACTTGCTGTGATTGGGGGACCCCCAGGAACAGGGGGCCCCCAGTGACCACAGGGTTCACTGGTGCCTAAAGCCAGCTATGAACAGGTGATATGCTTGGAGGGGCGGTGATGCGGTCACAATGGGGTCTTTCACCTAAGGCTGGCCCTGATGCCCAAGGTAAGTACATTAACTGCTCTGCTTTCTTCCCTGAGGATTCAAACTAGGGAGAGTCCTTATTGTATTTCCATGGTGTTCATCATCAACTACAATTTTATTTTGGTAGAGCAAACTATTAGGAAGGATGACCATTTCTTAATTTCCTTTCATCACACTAAAATGGGACAACATGTTTCCAAGGTCATTCTGTCTGAATGACTCACAGATTGTATTACCTTACTATAGTTAGCATAGTCAGTGTATTGTAAAAGTACTACTGGGTTTGTGAGTGTAATGAGAGTCCAAACATCAGAAACTTAACAAACTGCATAAAACGAACGGAAACTGCTAGCAAACCTAGTGTTTGACTAGGTTTAACCACTATTGAATTGAATTAATGTTATTAGTCTCACAGGGCACCCTATGGCATGTGCGCACAGTTTTACACTGCAGACCTTATCTGTGGGAAACGTAGTGGCAGTGGTTTACCTGTCCCAAATGTCTGTCCCTTTTTCTTTTTTTGTCGCTTTAGTAAAACACTCACTGTAATCAAAGCAGTAAGCAGCACTACAATAAATCTGAACTGTATGCCAAAATTGCATTTTCTGGAAAGAAGTGATCACCCCCTTACTCATTCCGACACAGCAGATAAGTATGCTTGTGTGCAACAACGTTGCAATCTTGTGCATGTGTTAGTGAGGTATCTCTTTTGCTGTTGTCTGAAGTAACACATTTCTCTTTGAAGTGTGTGATTAAAAAAAAAAAAACAAGGACTTAGTTTGCAGGCTGCTGCAGCCAATCAGATCCCTTGTTTCAGCGAGTGGACCTGATTGAGTGCAGCTTGCCAGCGAATCAAAAAAAAAACGGAAACACAGTTTTTCGTGATGACGGAGCTAGACTATGTGGACGTCCACGAGGAGCAGAGCTGAAGCAAAGTAACGCTGGTCAGACCATCGGAGTAACCCGCAGATGCTGAATGGGGGCCCTCATTTGTGGGGAAGTAATCGGGGGCTCCCCGTGGCTGCGGGTTTCACGGGTGCCTAACGCCAGCTATGTACAGAGACAGTATTGCTTGATTTTATCTAGTTACTCTGGTAGTGGATGGGTAACATTTTGCCCTTGTCTTCTGACACAGAGACAGTATTGTTTGATTTTGTCTAGTTACTCTGGTAGTGGATCGGTAATATTTTGTCCTTGTCTTCTGACACAGAAACAGTATTGCTTGATTTTGTCTATTCACTCTAGTAGTGGCTGGGTAACATTTTGCCCTTGTCTTCTGACACAGAGACAGTATTGCTTGATTTTGTCTAGCCACTCTGGTAGTGGATGGGTAACATTTTGCCTTGTCTGACACAGAGACAGTATTGCTTGATTTTATCTAGTTACTCTGATAGTGGATGGGTAACATTTTACCTTGTCGTCTGACACAGAGACAGTATTGCTTGATTTTGTCTAGTTACTCTGGTAGTGGATGGGTAACATTTTGGCCTTGTCTTCTGACACAGAGACAGTGTTGCTTGATTTTGAATGACATGTAAGAGAGACTGACAAGACTGACGTAAATGATGTCTCTTATTGCTTGATCCAAGAGCCAACAGACAAGCTTCCCATCAAAGGAACAGGAGGGCATGAGTAAATGCTCTTCGGGGGAAACATTTATTTGCCCTATCAACTACAGGGATAGTGGTATGAATATAAACAGTGGTCACTCAGTCTGCAGGTTCATGCCAGGTTGAAACAACTAGATCTAAAGATTCCTCAGGCCTATGCAAAATATGACCAAATGGTAATGATGTCAGTCCAAAAAAATGAAGACTCATGAAACAGAATATTCAAGTACATAAAACGCTTAAAAGATGTGAAGAGCACATTTGTTAGAGATAAATACAAGAAGTAGGGACTGAGACAAGCAAACGGCAATCTACCAAGCAAATACAAATCCTAAGTTTTATTAAGTGCTTTTCGTTTGATTCAGTATACAAACTTCTTCAGACTGGTAAAACCATGTGCACATATCCTATAAATACTACATCAATTAGTAACCCAATTAATAAGGTTCTAAAAGGAGTAGATACACATTTAAAACCATTTTTCACAATACCACTAAGGGTCCTCATATATAGTAAATAATCCACTTTACACAAATCATTGACAATGAAAATAATAAAAAATCAAAAAAGTAGAAGTAATAAGCCATAAAAATAATAAAAATAACACTCACACTAACCTAAATAAAAACACAATAAATACTAGTGCCTAAATTAAAGTGATGATACGTTAAAAACTATCATCTAAAAAGACTCTTCAATTTAAGTATACTGCTAATTGAGCAGCCCTCATTCAAGCCAGGTACATTGTAAGCATTTGGTCTGATTTGCCAGATCAGTTCAAGTTCCTCTAACTTTAGAGCAGTCAGGCCAAAACGAGGACTCTGAAAAACCTGGTCAATTACCATGAATTTAAAACTGTGGTCAGGATGGGAAAGAATATGCTTAGCCGACGCATTGTCAAGTTTGTTTTTTCTTATTGTATAAATATGCTCATATAAACGGTCACGAAGACGTCTCTCCGTTTTACCAATATAATAGGCTAAACAGACCTGGCACTGAGCTAGGTAAACTACCATTCTCAAATTACAATTCACTCTAAAATTTAAGGTGTATTGATGGTCATGGATCTTAAATCTATTAGACTTGATGATGTATTGACAATAATTGCAGGATTGCCATTTATACATACCCGTGGTTTTACTACACACATTAGGACATTGTTCAAAAAGGGCTTTTAAGTTTTTAGCTCTCTTATAAACAACAATAGGGTTGTCACCTACTCTCTGAAACACACTGTTGTCACTCTTAAAAATTGCCCAGTTCTTACATAAAATCTGAAAACAGTTTCTACTGTTGAGATTGTATGTTGTGATAAAAGTAGCACTTTGTGTTTTAAGCTCAGGGGCAGAGATGCACTCGTTTACCAATTCAGAAAGTGTAACATCTTCATCCTCATGTTGAATGTGTTCACTTTCCAAAATTGGTTTATAAAACTGTCTCAAACATTTATTGGAGACTTCTTCAATCAAATCATCCACCATATCACCTGGGTAACCACGATGAAGAAACATATTCTTCAAGTGTGTACATTCAGCATGAAAATCCTTGTCAAGAGTAGTAATGCGGGCTGCCCTAACCAGCTGACCATTTACTACTGCCCGCTTCTGATGAAATGGATGGCAGCTGGAAAAGTGTAAAAAAGAATTGGAATATGTACTTTTTCTATGAATACTGGAGATAAACTTATGGATAGAGTAGTCTTTGGTTAGAGAGATGTCGATGTATGCTATGGTCTCTGTATTGAATGTGGATGTGAACTTTAAGAACTGTGTCGAGTTATTAAAATAGTCGACCAGTTGATCACTAACAGTATTGTCACCATCCAAAAGGATAAAGATGTCATCAAGGTACCGAGTATAAAAAAATTATTCGCTGTTTAAACATGCAATTATTGAAAACAAAAAGGTGCTCCCAGTGGGCCGTGACCATGTTAGCAATACTGGCACCACAAGGGGAGCCCATCGCAACACCGACTTTTTGTAGATAAAATTTATCCTCAAACATGAAAAAGTTATTATCTAATTCTAAATCCAAGAGCTCATGGACAAGGTCCAACTCATTCCCAGTGTCACCATGTAGTCTTAACATTTGGTCAACCCATTGCAAAGCTATATCATGCGGGATACTGATATACAGATCTTTAACGTCAATTGTGAGAAAGTTGTGACCAGGATTAAATTCTAACTTGCTGATTTTATCAAGGAACATCCAAGAGTCTTTACAAATTTGGTTGACTTTAACCAAATATTTCTGTAGAATAGACTCAACAACTTTCGCACAGGGATATGTAGGGGAACCCCTCCCATCAACAAGGGGACGCATTGGGGGATTAATTAAATCTTTATGTATTTCTGGTATCCCAAACATACAAGGAAATCTAAGATACATTGTTGACATGTAATTAAACGTATTCTGGTTGATTCTTCCCTCTATATACATTTCCTCGATACTATTCCTGATGGTAGTGCAAGGCCTGTTGACTTCAAATCTCGAACTAAGAATATAGGAAGGGCTATCCAGAACAAGTGACATCCTTTCACTAGTCGGAACCATCAAAAATCACAAGCCCCCCCACCCTTGTCTGGTTTGCAAATATGTGCATCAAATAGTTTAACAAAGTCAATACATTCCTTCTCAGCTTTTAAATTAGTGTCAATAGTATACGCATGCTTCACTTCATGGAATCTCTGACGAATGTCCAACTCACACATAAGCTCGAATATTAGCAATAGTGGGTGCAGGGGAGGATTATAAACACTAGGAATTCTAAAATCATTACTATTGACAATGATGTTACTACCCATCATCAAATTAAAATTTAGTTTCCTAACTTTTCATTGTCAATGATTTGTGTAAAGTGGATTATTTACCATATATGAAGACCCTTAGTGGTATTGTGAAAAATGGTTTTAAATGTGTATCTACTCCTTTTAGAACCTTATTAATTGGGTTACTAATTGATATAGTATTTATTGTATACGTGCACATGGTTTTACCAGTCTGAAGAAGTGTGTATACTGAATCAAATGAAAAGCGCTTAATAAAATGTAGGATTTGCATTTGCTTGGTGGTGTGCTGTTTGCTTGTCTCAGTCCCTACTTCTTGGATTTATCAGTTTGTCTTTGCCTGTCGAGTTCACATTTGTTAGAGATCCCAATATTACAGAGATGGAATTAGTAGGCACTCCAAGGCTTAGTACTTACATCTATAAAAACAACTCAGTACTAGGATATTTTGAGAGAAAGAACAAGATGAACTTAGTACCTGTTGGTTTTGAGACATGTTATACCTGCCTTTCTTCTTGCAAATGAGATTATCAGTTAAGGCTGATAAATGAATTCAGATATAAGTAATACAAGAAATTCTTCATTATGAAGATGATGTCACTTGCCATCATGATAGGGACGAATAAAATATGGACAATGTGGGCATGTCATGTGGCCATTCCTTTCAAGGATAAAGTAAAATACTCCAGTCAGGTAGATCTTGAAAGACACTGTAGTAGGAGAGAACAGTATTGCTGAAGGACCAGTTAATTTCAATTATCTATTTATTAACAAAAATGTTAGCTGTGTGCAGGAATTTCAAAATGATTCCATTTCAGCAATACATTCATGCTCAAAGAATAACACTACATCAGGCATCTAAAGGTGGATAGACTAAATTAATAAACAAATCATTCAATGCATTTTGAACAGACTTTATTCATGATGTATTTTAAATGGATCAGAAGCTAATGACAGTACATATGGCATCTTAGGCTGAACAGACTAAACCAATAAGTAGAATTTACAAGTCATTGTGATTAAAATGTTATGCTAAAAAGAGGGTATTGATAGATTGGATTTTTTTTTTGAAATATTTGACAATTAATACACTTTAATGGTGGTACGGTGGTGCAGTGAATAGCCTTGTCACTTCACTGCAAGAGTCTCTGTATAAATATTTTCAAGTGTTTTATTGTTTGTTTGCTTGTTTATTCTCAGTTTATCTGTATACACAGTTAATAATGCACGCCAAAGGAATGCCTAATTATTTCAATTCAATGAATTATGTATGATTAGAAATCTGCTTACCAGCAGACCACTGGAAATGGGTTCTTTCCAGCAGTGCATTCCTTGTCAATAAATTATAATAAATAAATAATCTAGAGCTTTTTCCACATTTTTACTACATTCTTAAGAGTGGTGATTGGTCATGGACACTGCCTGTGTTACTGGAATGCATTCAGTTATCTACAAGTTGCCCTGGATTACATCTTGAAAACACAAATGATTGCTGTATATCATATCTTATACCTGCTTTATGCACCCACTGTGTAGCATGACACTTTGCAGTAAGGAACATGCTGTTTCCTGGGAGCTAGCACATGCCTGACAATTTTGAGTTCTAGTAACAAAAGACAAATCACAACCATCCATGTAAGACAGGGTATAAAGACTGGTAGAAATGGGTGAAGGCTGCTAGCCTAGTCAAATAGAATTTGGTACATAATTCTATCATTTGTAAATACTGTGAAATGTTGAACTTAAAACAATGTGGCAACATTGCCCTCTGCTGTAAAGAAAGCTAAGTCAAACATTTCTTGTTGGTCCTTTGAAATTAAAATAATTTCATGAGCGCCTTTGATGTTTACAATTCTGCTCCAGCCGGGCTAGATGAAGGCTTCCTGCCTGTTGTTTCAAGGCTAAAGTTAATGACCAGAATTTACATGCAGATTGTCCTTTATTGCTGTAACTGTAAAATAATGTAAATGCAGGTTCTGTCAGCCTGGAACACCAGGAAAGTGTGAAATGATGTAATGTTTTAGCAGAACTGCAGTTTCAATTTAAACAGTGAGAACCAGAGATTATTAAGCATTTTCTTCTTGAACATCCAACCCAGCACTGCCTTATGCTCTCTTTATGTAAGTAGCATGTTAGAACTGTGTTTTCTCCTAGATGTAGCTAGGAATTAGAAAGTTTAGACTAAGTGTTTTTCTATGATGTCAGAACTGTATTACTGATTTGTTTTAAGTATTTCTGTGTGATCTCTGAACTCTTGACTGGCACTGACTGTGTAGTAGAAAGTATTGTCTTGTGGTCTTAATTATTTATTATTAAACATTTTAAAAACTTTAACTGTGGCTGGTTTTGTGTAGAGATAAGTTAAGCTTGAAGAGTATATTGCATGTATATAAGGATCAAGTACCAGGTCACTCTAATAAGCCTTGAGACTGTTTAGTCACATCTGCTGATTGGATAATATAATTGCACAGTAATAATTGGACACCCTTTTAAGGGCCTTTGAGTAGCTGATAATTATTAGATAGGTGGTGGCAGCTGGTACTACCATATAGTCTACGTAAAAGGGGCACAGCTGGAGAACCTGTGCCAACCTTCCCCAGAAGTGTCTGTGTGGTTGTATAAACTTATAAACTGAACAGGCAAAACAGACTACTGAAAAACAAAATAGAGAAGAAACCACACAGTAGCACAGAATGAAATGATAAAGCACTTTTCGTTTATTCCAATAAACAAACTTCTTCAGATCCATCTGAAGAAGTTTGTTTATTGGAATAAACGAAAAGCACTTTATCATTTCGTTCTGTGCTACTGTGTGGTTTCTTCTCTATTTTGTTTTTCAGTGGTTGTATAAACTCTTATCTCAAAGTGTGTGTGTGTGTGTGTGTGTGTGTGTGTGTGTGTGTGTGTGTGTGTGTGTGTGTGTGTCAGCTACTTGGGCAGGGACACAAAGCACTGGTTGGACAGAGAGGGTGCTGGGGATTTTAGCTTGCCCAGCTAGGTTGAGATCTGGGCTCTATAGCTGTGCCAGTGGGGAGTCTTATTGGGGACCTGGGGAGCAAGGGATCGACCAGCCCTGGACTGACTGTGATCTCTGTGTGCTCTTAAGGGAAATTGCACTTTTCTGTGTGTATTTGTTATTATTTCCTCATATATGAGACGCCCTCTCTAGTGTTAGTGGTGAGGATTGAGGCTCCTTGATTGCTGGGCCCGGGCACGGGCATCACACAGGGTTTACTACATCAAGTTTTCGAGTTGAAACTCTTTTTCAAGAATGAATCAATGCATTAAAACCACAGAATAAATATATAACACCAGCCAATCACACAACATAGATCATAAACACATTAAATAATTAACTAAACAAGTCTAATTTATTAAAAAGCTTTACAAAAGCACTGTGATCAACTTAGTCGTATACTAAAACATTTCATTACAACCTAAAATACTTTATAAGACAAATATAATATTGTAACTAACATATGCGTGTCTTAGTTTCAAAATGGGTTTAATACTATTAGTTTTTTTTTAAGCCCTGGATAAACATCAGATGTAAAAAAGTTTATCCATTTATATTTTGCTCTCTCTGTGGTGTTCACAATACCCCCTCCTCTCTTATTCTTAAAAATTCTCTGTAATATCCTAAATTTAAATACATGCTCATTTCCACACTGTAAAATATGCTTACTAAGTGCATTTGTCTCAACCACTCCTTATATCAGATAAATGGGAGGCAATTCTCTCCTTAAATTTACAGTTGTTTTTTTTTTCCAATGTAAAAACATAAGCATTTCTCACAATTAGCCAAATAAACTAAATTTTCGCTATTGCTCGTCCCAAATGCATTAAAATTAAAATTAACTTGTGTTATAGGATGTATAAATTATGTTTCCATATTGATGAACTTACAAAAAGTACAATTATAACAAGGGTCTGTATCTTTGTAAAATCGAAATAATTCTTTATGTTTACCAAAATCTTTGTAGCAGAGGAGCTGTTTCAGATTCCCCTCTTTTTTATATACAAAATAGGGCCTTTCCCCTGCTATTTTCCTAACATTAACATCAGAACTTAAAACAGTCCAGTTTCCTTTTAATTATGGACTGAATCTGTCTAGAGTGTATATTAAACGTCATCATATACCCCATTTTGTTAAATCCAGCTTCTCTCACAGAGCTATCATTCTGGGCAATATTACCTTCTCTAAACAAATATGGTTTGCCTGTACTGATTCTTTCAGATCTAACATACTCAGCACTCTCAGTTAATAGGTCTCTGCTATACCCTCTTGCCAGAAAATCTTGTGTCATAGTATCAATTTCAGCTGCAAACCCCTCTTCCTTAGTATTCAGTCTACTAGCTCTTAAAAACTGACTTTTAACTACACCTTTGTAAATATGGGTGGGGTGCATGCTGGAATTATGTCCATATCTTGTTACTTGTACCTCTTTCCTATATATAGATATATGAATTCTACCATTGATGTTCATCAGTTTAACATCCAAAAACAATACATTTCAAACCTTAAGAAAGGTAGTGCTAGTTTGTAAATGTTCAACAAATAGCTCCAATGCCTCCCTGGTCCCTTTCCACAACAACACTATGTCATCTACAAAGCATTTGTAATAGATCAAGGCATTGTTATAATACTAATTTCTACTAGAATCAAAAATAGTGTATTCTTCCCATCTAGCCAACACTATGTTGGCATAACTGTTGGCTAGCAGTGTGCCCATAGCTACTCCCGATATTTGATGATATACTTCATCCGCAAACATGAAAACATTATTTTGCAAAACTATCTCCAGTAGAGAACATATCAATGGGATTTTCTTAGCTGCTAAGGTACTGTGCTTAACTAGAAATTCTCTAACATATTCAATTCCTATATTATTGGGAATGACTGTAAATAAGGACTTAATATCCATCACAGTAAGACGTTGTCCTGTTTGATTCTCAGCTGAAGTGTCTTCGGTGTGGAGACATGCGTGAATGGGCGCACCTTCGTTGAAGGATGTGCGTCAGGCCTGGCAAGTCGGTATGTAAATATCTACTGCCAATCATTAGCGGACCCGAGTTCCGCTGTGGCGACCCCTAACCGGGAAAAGCCGAAAGATACAACAACATCCATAGTTACAAACAATACATTTGTAATATTTATATCTAAAAATCTTCCCAGTGACTCCAAAAATTCACCAGTATCCTTTATATAGGACATGCTATGTTTTAATAAAGGTTTAAGTTGCTGGTCTAAATACTTTGAAATTGCTGTAGTCACCAATTGTTCTCCTGAGACTATAGGTCTGATTGGGGAATCAAACAAGTTTTTATGAAGCTTAGACAGCTCATAGATGACAGGGCAAACTGGATGTTCTATATAAAAGTAATTATACTGTTCAGGAGTAATGCTAACTGCATCAAATAATCATACAATTCAGTTTTGATCCTATAAATCATCCTATTCAACTCAATAATGCTTATAACCTTAAATGTATCACATAAGAACTCATACATCAATTCTTGATATTGTTGTACATTAAATATAACTGTTTTCCTACCTTTATCGGCTGATTTAAATATAATATCAGTCCTTTTAACTAAATCCATTAATACTTTTCTTTGACATACACTTAAATTGTGAAAATTAAATGATTTTCCATTAAAATAGATCATATACATCATTCTCACATAATTGCAAAAAGGCTGCAACAGTCGCTGTACTATTAGGCAAAAAAGTGCTACTTCTTTTCAAAACATTCTCATTATTGGCATTATTATTCCCAAACAACATTTTCAAGTCTAAATTCCTAACAAACATTCTTAACTCTGTAATGCTGTCATTCAGTAAACCATAGCAATCTCAGTTACATTTCAGAGAATTCAAAGCCAGACAAATTAAGAATGGTATGTCCTGCTAAGTCTTTCTGCTCCTTGTTATAGGGCCTACCTTTGTTCTCGCCTTTCTGTGCATGCTCTGTATTCCTCTGTGGTGTTCCCCTTTGTCTGCTTCAAGCTCTCTCCCTTTGCTACACCTGTATTGGAAGTTGTAGACTTATTTTTAAGTTTGTTTCACCTAAAAAAACCGCATGTTGTCTCAGCAGCAGTAATGTTGCTATTATGAACCCCACCAGAATGGTTTTCCTCAGCCAGCTCTTCCTGTCCTGTAGATTTACTCGCAAAGGGATTCAAAGCTGTAACAACTTCCCCTTATATGCGTAACAGCTCCATCCCATGCATTAATTGATGGCGTATTACTCATAGCAGAGGAGCCCTCTTTTCTAATCTGTTGTGGCTGGGCATTTGCATGATTTGCGCTGGTACTCAATGAAATACAAGCCCTCACCATCCCCTCTAGGCCAAGAGAAGATGCAGTCGTTTTTAAAGTCAGAAATGACTCTAATCAGCTTTCACTTCTTAGTAGAGACTAATTTACTCTCAAATTCAGCAAGTTTATCTAACATATTTTGATATTGTGTGAGTCTCTCAAACTCAGTACAGACAACAATTTCGTTTTTAAGAGTGTCAATCTTGGTGCACAAATCATGCTCTATTTCTGTAAAAAAGTAATTCATAATCCTCATATATTCCATACTAGTATGTAAATTGAGTTTTTGCCATTTCTTTAAAAGAATGGGATATTTATTCCCATAAGTCGGCATTTTAGTTACTCTCAGCCCTCTCGGCACAATGCCCATCTCTAAATAGGCTGAGAATGAGAGTCTCTGTCACTGCAGTCTCTTGTACTTCTGGACCAACAGTTCAAGATCATGCATTTTATGTAAACATTCTTCTCTTTTAGAATCAGTAACAGGCACAGTCACATTCAAATTCTCAGGAATGGCAGATGGAAGTGGAAGCAAAAAAGGGTTCTCATCAACAGTTAACATTTTCTTTACAGATAATCCACTCATCTTAGCGTTTAGAATTATTCCTTCTCACAGGCTGGTTTTATAAAACAAGTCAAGGATGTGCTATTCTCACCAACAAAGCAAGCAAGCAAAGTTCAAGAAACAGGTGTAGAATAGCTAGACGTACTGATGAACCAACACAAAATTAAAATCCAGTAATAAAAGGCACAGCATGACCATCCATGTAAAACAGGGTTTATTACATCAAGCTTTCGAGTTTTTCAAGAATGAATCAATACATTAAAACCACAAAATAAATATATATAACACCAGCCAATCACACAACATAGATCATAAACACATTATATAATTATATAATTAACTAAACACGTCACTCAGGACGTTTACCTAATTGATTAAAAAGCTTTGCTAAAGCACTATAATCAAATTAAAATACTTAAAATACTTTATAAGACAAATATAATATTCTAACATATGCTTGTCTTAGTTTCAAAATGGGGTTAATACTATTAGTTTTATTAAGCCCCCGATAAACATCAGATCTAAAAAAGTTTATCCATTTATATTCTGCTTTCTCTGTGGTGTTCACAATATCCCCTCCCCTTTTATTCTTACAAATTCTCTGTAATATCCTAAATTTAAATACATGCTCTTATGCTTAGTAAGTGCATGTCTCGGCCCCTCTTCTTATATTAGATAAATGGGAGGCAATTCTCTCCTTAAATTTACAGTTGGTTTTTCCAGTGTAAAAACATAAACATTTCTCACAGTTAGCCAAATAAACTAAATTTTTACTATAGCACGTCCCAAATGCCTTAAAACTAAAATTAACTTGTATTGTAGGATGTATAAATTCTATTTCCGTATTGATGAACTTACAAAAAGTACAATTATAACAAGGTACTGTACCTTTGTTAAATCTAATTAATTAGAGTTCATAGAATTCATAGATTAGTACTAAGCTAACTGCCCTCGCGAGCCATTTTAAGCGTAGCCAATTATCCCTTGTGAGACTCAAACCCTGCACCTTGTGTTTGTAAGGCAAACACCTTAACCATTAGGCCACCCTCCCAACCCTAAATTCCCATGTTTACCAAAATCTTTGTAGCAGAGGAGCTGTTTCAGATTCCTCTCTTTTTTTATATACAAAATAGAGCCTTTCTCTTACTATATTCCTAACATTAACATCAGAACTTAAAACAGTCCAATTCCTTTTAATTATTGACTGAATCTGTCCAGAGTGTCTATTATACTTTTTTTACTTTAATTTTGAGTTCTTCATTGTGGTTCACTAGCTGTTATATTTAGGTAGTTCCTCCTCCACACTCAAGTACATGCCCAATAATGTGCCATTGTTTTGTGATCAAAGCAGTGATACCACTTCAGCAGATAGGCTCTGCTCTTCTGCGCTGAGTCTTGGAATCCATTAAGTCAGGAAGTGCTAGTTTTAATGTAGCTGTTCCTCATGGTTCCACTACAGCATCTTTACTTTTTTTTCTGGTTTATTGGAATTAATGTCATGCGTATACAGATGATTATGTTTTGAAGATAGAAACTTCCAATTTAAAATATTGTTTGGGCGCAACAGATTATTACCTCACACACTATTCTATTTTTTAAACTGAAGTCAGAAGAAGAAAAAAAGTGATTTTGTCTTCATACCCACTAATAGTACAACAATGAAATGAATGCTCTCTGACATTCTACTGATGGACTCCTGCCAGCATTCCTTAGTGAAAAATACCTTGGATAGCTTATCTTTTATGCTTTTTATCAAAGTAGGAGGCTGTATAATGCCATTTTATTACCTCAAAGTTTTGGGAAAGAATAGCACTTTGTCTGGTCCTAAGTGAAGTACTAACTTAAGGGTGAGAGTTGCATATCTACAATTAAACTCAGTTCATCAGGAGAAAGTCTGGACTTAACTCACCTGTCACAATCCCATGTCCTAGCATACCTGCTCATGTCATTCTGAACTAAACTTACCTGTTATAATGGCATATTTCAGGATATCAGTTGAAGTTATCATTATTGGGTGCATTACCTCTTCCTAGAACCACCTACAATCTGGGAGGGAGATCCTCCTAGGCATGTATTACCCATCTTATAGAACAAGCTGTGATAAAAAAAATTGTCAGGTAAAATTCAGGAAAGATTTCTTTTCCATAAGCTTAGTGCTGTGTCAACAGTTTTCTCTTTTTTTACCCTAACCTCATGGTCTGACTCTTGTGGTTATCTTCATTGAACCTTTTAATATATTCCTTATCTTATTTGTACCTTTTTAGTGAAAGAATAAATAATCTATTCCAGTAATGTTTGTACAGGTGGGGAAGCTATGTCATTTCTCTTTGATTGTAATTAGCAAACATTAGCTAACTAACCCGCATTTGCGTGGTTTTGAGTGCCGGACAGTGCCAGTTAGCTAGGATATAACTATTCCCGGCTCCACAAAGTCTACTGTTCAATTTTTCCCTTGGAACTAGACAAACTTTCAACTTAAGCACTCAAACCATTCACTTCTCATACCGGCACTTGCTCAAAACTCATAGTAAGCACTAATAAACCTTAGCACTAGACCCCCCCCCCCATACTGTAGAGAAGGACAAGGCTCTCTATTCGACCTTACCAGCCAATCAGTAAACAGTTCACTGTACCTATCCAGGCATGTCCAAGGGGCAGCTTCAGGTGTATTCTCCGGTCCAACTGGTGAATCTGGGCATTTTGAGCAATGTTACAAATGCCTCATGTACACAGACAACCCTCTCCTCCTTTCACCAAACACTAATATCTGCGAGAGATGCAATTATACAGCTAAACTGGAGGCTATGCTCTCTCAACCCAAGACTGGACCAGGCAGTCAAGAGGAGAAGGGAATTACTTGCATCACACCACAAGTCTCACATAGACCTATGAAACCAGCACAGGCAAAAAACACACATAAATACACAAAAAGATACTCGGAGGGTCTAAATAAAAATCTGCAGAAGCAACAGAGACCTCCAAAGCAGACATCCATGCAATCTCCACCCCCCCCAACACAAACCATGAAACACATACTTCACAAAACCAGTATGCCTCACAATCACAGCCCTTAAGGCAAAATAACATACCCAACACACTAGTAATAGGTGACTCTATAGTCAGGCACACTGAGGTCCCACTCACTAGGCTGAACAAGGAGAAGGTTACTGTTAGCTGCCTGTCGGGTGCCAGGATCAGCCACATAACAGAAGCACTCAGGTCACTCCAGAACAAGTACAAATATGACTCTGTCATTGTCCATGTTGGTGTGAATGACCTGAACCGTACCTCACTGGACTACATGAAAAGAGACATGGAGGAGCTCTCTGATCATGTAGCCCAGGCTGGTATGACCCTGACCCCGAGTAGCATCTTGCCCTCACCAAGAATAATACCAAGGTATAGAGAAAAAAATGATCAATTTCAACAATTGGCTAAGCTTCTGGTGTCATTCAAAGGGGATCCAGTGTCTGTCAGCCTGGGATGACATGCTCAACAAGCCATGCTGCTTCGCTAGAGATGGCTTGCACCTGTCACCTTTAGGTTTTCGAATACATGCCAAGGCTCTTGCCACCCCCATAGTGCCTTTTTAGGCAAAGCTCACAAGACAAACCCACTGCCGTAAATAGCACAAGTAACAAAAAACTGAGGGTAATGCTACTGAATGCCAGAAGTCTAAACCTCAAAATGCATGCACTCGAGGCACTCCTTTGTATGGAGAAATCGATATATGTGCAGTAACAGAAACCTGGTTTAAGGCTCCAGAGAGCACCCCAGAACTACCAGGCTACAACTCATACCATACATTTCGGCCACAAAACCCAGACCGAAATATAAAAGGCGGGGGAGTATCCATATTCATTAAGGAAACCCACACCTCCAGGTTAGTGGCACAGCACGATGCTTCAGAGATCATCCACATGCAACTAACGATTGGCAAAATGGCTATTCAAATTATAGCTTGCTACAGATCACCCACCATGTCCCAGGACCCCCACTCCGCATTCCTGGAAACACTGGGAGACATAAAGGTCCTACCAAACACCCTGATATTGGGTGATTTCAATTACCCAAACATTAACTGGGAGAACTACTCAAGTACAAACTCCCTTGCCCAACATTTCCTAGAATTTATAAACTCAAATGCCCTGGATCAGCTGGCCAACACCCCCAACAGAGGTGACAACATATTGGACCTGGTCATCACCAACATGGGCAACTGGTGTTCCACACTGGAGGTCAACCCCTCACTGGTTAGATCTGACCATAAACTAATCACTCTAAATATCCACATTTTGCCACCAGCGTGAAAAACTTTTCAAAAGCAAACTTCACGTTACTTAAGACCGAGGTGGGATGTTTTATAGCCTCCATGCTAAAGGATAATGCTGTCCAAGCTGCAAAATCCTTTACTAATGCACTCTACAGGCACCTACAAGAATGTGTGGATCATGCTATCCCAAACAAAACCAAGACTCACTCCTCCAAGAAAAGGAAACCAGTCCGGTGGACCCAAGCCATAAACAAGCTATACAATAGAAGGAGGAAACTGATACAAAAAAAGAGTAAAATCCCAAGAAGGGAAGACATCCCTGATCAGTATCAGCAAAAAACTACATTCCCTCATAAAATCATCCAAGGTTAGCTTTGAAAGAAAAATTGCCATGGACTCCAAAGATAACCACGAGACAATCTTTAGCTATGTCAAGAATCTAAGTGGCAATTCTCAGATCTGCTCAGAGTTAGTGCAGAATGGCACAAAATACACTAAACCAACTGATATAGCCAACATCCTGGCCGACAGGTTCAGTGCAAACTCCCCCCCCCTCACCCCCAAAAGGGCCCATAACTATACCAGAAGAATGTAGTGCCCCAGAAATCACAGACACTCAGGTTAAAACAGCTCTCAACAAAGCCAAAAACACAGCATCAATGGGACCAGATGGTGTCCCAAGCTGTATCCTACATGAGCTCAAAGATGAACTAACCCCTCACCTAAAGACACTGTTTAAACTCAGCCTCTCCACAGGCTACGTTCCCACAGAGTGGTGCACAACAACAGTTATTCCACTCCACAAAGGTGGATTCACAACAGACTCTGGGAACTATCACCCTATAACCCTGACTAGCTTGGTCTGCAAAGCTATGGAGCACATCATCATGGATCTCATTAACAGTGACATTGGAAACCTCCAAACACTGGACCCTACCAAGTTTGGCTTTGTTAAGGGCAGATCATACCTCCTAAACCTGGTGGACTTCTTTGAGGCAGTTACCAAGGTATAGATGAGGAAAGGTGGTCCACCCAGCCTACCTAGACCTTGCAAAGGCCTTCAACACCATTCCCCACTCAGGTATTATAGACAAGCTCACCAACCTGAACATAAACCCCTACATCACAAGATGGGTTGCCATCTGGCTCACAGACAAAACCCACATAGTAAGAGCTGCAGGAGCTATGTCTGTCTCTAAACTGGTTACAAGTGGCATTCCCCAGGGCTCAGTCCTAGGACCCCTCCTGTACGGCATATACATCTCAGAGGTACAGGCAAGCACAGGAGGACTATGGCTGACCAAGTTCGCAGATGACTGCAAACTAGGTGCTATAATTGACTCTCCGGTGACACGGACATCCTCCAAAAGGGTCTCATTGAGACAGATACCTAGTGTCAAAACCATGGGCTCAGGCTAAATGCCAAAAAGTGCATAGTCATCCCCTTTGGAAAATACAAAGTACCCACAAACTACCACATAGGTGATAGCCCCCTAAATACAGAAGACTTAATAAGGGATCTGGGGATCCAAGTAGATAGTAACCTCTCCTTTGATAATCACATTGCCAAAGTGGTTGGAAGAGCCTTCTATTTGGCCCACCTAATCACAAAAGGGTTTGCATCCAGATCAAAAGAGGTCATTGGGCCCCTCTATGCATCACTCATCAGACGCATCATAGAGTACAATGCCCCATTTGGGGTGGACCTTACAAAACACTTGCAACAACTGGAAAGACCACATAAGTACCTCACCAAGAGGATTACTGGCCTCAAGCAAATGCCCTATGCAGCTCGACTGAACTCCAGCTGTACTCGGTTGCATATCTGAAATTATGCTTTCTGACACTGCAAGATGCACTCTGACCTAGTTTGCTAGCACAGCAAAATACATGTTTATGCCTTGAAAATGTACTGGAAAGCAGGTGATTTTCTGCTAGGTCAGGAAATTAAAAGGAGAATAATAATAATTTCTGTAGATCCATTCATTATAGACAATAAGCTCTGTTCGAGTTGATGAAAAAGTGCACAAGCTGCAAGATAGTTAGATATAAAGAACAATAAACTGCTTCAGAAATCTGTACTTGCATTGTGCTTAAATTAGTCATAGTACCTAGACTTGTAACATCACATAGCAAGAAAGTTATAATTGACCAGTGGTCATCAAGGCCATCCTGTTTACTGAAAAATCTTTTTTAAAACTTTGAAGAGTCAGCTAGAAGTATGGGAAATATCTATAAAATAACAGAATTGTGAACTGGTGATCTGCTAAGTCAATCATAGTGGGCAATGTCTTGAAAGAAAGGTATAATAACTGTGACACTTCCTGATTTAGCCAGACAAACTCTGTAACTGCATTTTTTGTCTCCTTGCACAGGAATAAAGTTACCTGAACTGAACCTTATGCTTTTGGTCTTTTTAAAGTATTTTTTGCTAACATTTTTTGGTCCTTCTGACCGGATACCCTCATTTAGCCTGGGATCAGATGGGCCAGGTGGCATGAAACTGCACAGGGAAGATACCACACCGGATCTTCCTCCTTGATAGACCTCCGACTGAATTGTCGTGCAAAAGAGGCCAGCCACTTTTCTGATCTACGACTGAAGGTGCGTTCCATTTGAACAGTGACTGACCAATCGCTGAGGCTCAGGTAAGGTGAATCTACTTTTTTCTATTTTAGATCAGGGACTTGATTGTATTTGTTCTGTAATAATTTTTAAAATTCAGGGACAGAAATATTGCTATCTTGTCATAGATCAGGGAAACAGAATAAGTAGGCAGGTAGTCTGAAGAGACTGTAAACACTTGATGGTACCACATTAAAAACAAAAGGGTTACGTAACATTTAAAAAAGGTTAGAACAAAATAGGTAATATGTGCACAAAAACAAAAAGACCCCAAAGCCCACCGTTAACCGAAGACGCAAAATATATGCAATCACAGCGCACCGACAACATTAAATATTATACTAAATGGGTTAATAAATATGAATTTGACGGGAAACTAGAAAGATCCTCGCTTATCAAACTTATTAGACAGTTAAAAACTGATTCTAAAGGTCAGGTTAAAAAACAGCGTAAACTAGGAGTTCCTCAGGCACACAGGTGGATTGAGGAAGCAAACCGAAGAGAACAAAAGAATAAAAATTCAAAAGCAATGTTTCTAGACAAAGAGGCTAATAACTTGGTTATAGCATCAGCCCCTCCACCCACTCCGGTTTCGGTTCCCTTACCAGTTCCCTTACCGGAATATGAAGCAAAAGAACAAACTGACCCACCTCCGCGATATCCAGTTGTTCCTATAAAACCACTACCGTTTTTTAGAGATCCTATCGAGACCAGGTCTCGAACACGTAATTTAAAAGGGGATATTGAATTATATCAAATGAATGGAAATTCACAGGCTATGAGTGAAGAAGAAATATGCCCACTCATAGAAGTACCAAATCCTCAGGCAGGACAAGAAGAGCAGAACCCAACTCTCTTAGTATACAGACTGTGGACACCGGAAGACATCCAGAAAGCCACAGAGGGAATTCCCATTCCAAAAGTTAATTTTAGAAAGTTCTTAGAAGACTTACAGGGCATGAGGTTAAGTTATCACTTAAATGGAGAAGAAGTAGAAAAAGTAGTCAGACAAATAGTAGGTCCAGATTGGCACATGATCAGTGGCAACTGGAATCCCCGTGACACTGCACTTAGACCCCTCCCACATAGCAGCGCAGAACTAGACAACAGAGTGAAAGGTCTGACAGACCGAATGTCTGAGAAATGGAAGCCTAGGGCAGACTGGACTTGCATTAATCAATGCATCCAACAAGAAAGTGAAACTGTTGATAGATATTTTTCCAGATTATTGGAATGCTTTAACAATCATTGTGGAATGCAAGTGCCTGAAGATCAGACACAAGATTTCCCATATGAGCAACAGTTAAAGAATGCATTTTTGAAAGGGAGTATTGCACCCATAAGTAGTTTTATTACTAAACACATGGTAGACCATCGTACAAGCAGATTACAATCGCTGCTTGAATATGCTAGACATGCGGAGAGGCATTTTAACAACAAAAAGAAAAAGAAAGCCCAAGTATTTGCTGTAGAAGATGGAGAAGTTTATTTAGTACAGTCCGGACAAAAGGGCAAAAAGAATGCCCAGGGAATAAACAATCTGATCAGCGATCAGAGGACTTTGAAGGGAGAAAGAAAAGAGGTGAGTGCTTCAAATGCGGGAAAAAAGGACACATGGCAAGGGATTGCAGGAAAAATAAGAAAGCAGTGGAAGACAAAAACGATGAGGGTGAGGACTGGTTATATGAAAATCAGGAATCACTAGATAGGAATAATAGAGAAAAGACAAATGACAATGTGACAGAAGGAGCAGCGAATGTGATAATAGAGGAAGTGCAGGAAACGACCGATAGTGAAGAAAATGAAATACTAGACTTAGCCTTACTGAGCTTAGAGCTCTATTTGGCTGACACAAAACCAGAAGTGACGCTCCTGGTAGAAGAGAGGGAAGTCAAATTCTTTTGTGATTCAGGGGCATCACGGACCCTGGTACACCCCTCCAAACTACCAGAAAATTCAGAATCACATGACTTTATACTTGTAAAAGCAGCTAATGGACAGATGTATCGGGAGCCTCTCTCCCATAGCATTACAATAACAGATCCTGTTTCAGGATTAATCCAGAAAAGCAAAATTGTTGTTTTTGCAAAATGCCTAATGAACCTTTTGGGCAGAGATCTTATGCAACTATTAGGCATAACAGTAGTTACAACCATGCAGGGTATGGAAGCACAGCGACAGACCAATACTTTTGCAGTACAAACGGAAGGTGAAACATTTTACTGGTACAGCCAGGACTTAGTTACAACTGGCCCTGGAGCAGTGACTGAAGAGTTAATTAATGTAGCTATCAGTAATTTCCCCTCCCTTTTGCATTGACATACAACACCTGTTGCACTATACTCTGTATTATTGTAATACACCAGGACCTGACAAAGGATATGAACAAGAACTGTTTAAAAATCATGCAAACAGATTAGTACTGTGTAATTTGTACTGGGACACGAAAGGGAACAGTGTAGTTAGCTGTTCATTACCCCAGGAATTCTTTTCACTTTACAAATCAAATCTAATATCGCATGTTAGTTTAACTAAAGAGGAGAATTTAAAATGGATAGACCTAGGAGAAAAAGTCACAAAATGGGAAAAACAGACAGAATCAGAACTGTCAGAACAGGGAATACAAAGACAGAAACTGAACTGGATAACACAAACACACCCAGCTGTACACTTGCAGTCCAGCAAAGACAGCTGAGAAACCCTCTTATTAGAAGAGGAAGAAAAAGCTTTGTTAGACATACCAGAAACTCTCTGGTCAACAGGAAAATCAGACGTAGGACTAATTCGCACAGCAGGACCAGTTACTATCACGCCAAAATCAGCATTTAGGCCACAAAAGAGACAGTACCCCTTGAGAAAAGATGCAGAGGCAGGTATTAAACCTATCATAAAAAGCAAACGGAGAATGGCGTATGGTCCAAGATTTACAAGCTGTAAATGACGCAGTAACACCAAGAGCACCTACGGTGCCAGATCCACATACCTTGTTGAATGATTTAAAACCTCAACAGAAGTACTTTTCTGTGGTAGATATCAGCAATGCATTCTTTCCAATACCAATACACCCTGACAGCCAGTATTGGTTTGCATTTACATTTCAGGGGAAACGGTATACATATATGCGACTACCACAGGGTTATAGTGAAAGTCAAACAATATTCTCACAAGAAATGGCAAGTAATCTAGCGGGATTTATCCCACCGAAAGGTAGTCAAATTTTACTTTATGTTGATGGCATCCTGCTGGCTGTCCCTACCCAGCAAGATTGTAAGGAAGATACTATAGCATTATTAAAATTCTTAGCAGTAGAAGGACACAAAGTAAGCAAAAATAAATTGCAACTTTGGAGAAAACAAGTGAAATACCTTGGATATGTAATATCCAAAGATGGCAGAACACTAGATGAGGACAGAAAAGTAGCGATTTTACAAGCACCAAAACCCACAACCAAGAAGGAAATTATGTCCTTCCTGGGTACGACTAATTTCTGTCGGAGCTGGATCCCAAACTATGCTTTGGAATCTGCACCTCTAACTGACTTGATTTTCAAGAAGCCTATGGCAGCACAAGATTTAATACAATGGACACCAGAAGCAGAATTAACTTTTTGCAAGCTAAAACAATTAATAGCATCATCTTTAGTTTTAGGATTACCAAATTATCACAAACGTTTTTTCCAAACTGTAGATTGCAAGCAAGGTTATATGACATCAGTATTGACTCAACAGCATGGGGACAAGCAACGCCCCATTGCTTATTATTCATCACAACTGGACCCAGTGGTGAGGTCTCTACCCCACTGTGTACAAGCAGTAGTTGCAGCTGCAATGGCAGTGCAGGCTTCGGCCTCAATAGTGTTATTCCACCCTCTCACATTGAGAGTGCCTCATGCAGTCGCAATCATTTTACTGCAAGAAAAAATAGCATATCTTTCCCCTGCTAGGCATCTTTCTTGTATGACTATATTGCTGAGCCAGCCTCACATGACAGTTGAATGATGTACTACTTTGAATCCGTCTACCTTGCTCCCAACTCCTGTGGACGGCACACCCCATAACTGCCTGCAGGTAATTGAGCAAAAGACACTGCCAAGAAAAGACCTCACGGATGTTCCCTTGGATAATGCCGAGGTGACATATTACGTGGATGGCTCATTCAACAGGAGTCCTACAGGACAGAACCTAATAGGTTATGTAGTAGTTTCTGACACTGACATTGTAGAAGCGAAATCTCTACCACATAACTTATCTGCACAAGCAGCAGAGTTGATTGCCTTGACACGGGCATGTACCTTAGCAAAGGGTAAAAGCGTAGACATTTTTACAGACAGCCAGTATGCTTTCTCTGCTGTACATGTTTTTGCACAACAGTGGAAGAATCGAGGAATGGTGACATCTACTGGCAAACCGATTAACCATGCACAGTTTATTTTAGATTTGTTAGATTCCATTCAGTTGCCTCAGAAAGTAGCTATTTGTAAATGCATAGCTCATACAAAACAACAAGATAGGATTTCGAAAGGCAATGCGAGAGCTGACACAGCTGCAAAGCAAGCAGCCTCAGAAGCATTTCTTTTGAACGAGGAATTACAACCTTCTGAGATTTTAGACTTAGAAATGTTGAAAACAATGCAGACACTTACTACACAGGCTGAAAAACAAAAATGGAAAAGACGAGGAGCAATTCTCAAGGAAGGGCTGTACATCTCCAAAGAGGGAAAACCAATATTACAGTCTAATTTATTTAGATATGCAGCTTTGTTGAGCCATGGGCAGAGCCATGTCTCAACAGGGGGGATGGTACAGTTAGTGAATCAGGTGTTCGCTACGTATGGGTTTTCAAACTACACTAAAAAATTTTGCCTGTCATGTCACACTTGTAATAAACATCATGCACAAGGGGCATTAAAGCCCAAGCAAGGGAGTTTCCCTACACCACTGTATCCATTTCATACCATCTGTATGGATTTCATAGAATTGAACAAATGTGAAAACAAAAAGTACTGCCTTGTCATTGTGGATATGTTCTCCAAATGGGTGGAGGCCTTTCTGACTAGTAAACCAGATGCAGCCACTGTTGCAAAGACCCTAGTTGAAGTGATTATTCCTAGATTTGGCGTACCAGAAAGGATCTAGAGTGACAATGGTACACATCTCGTTAATCAAACTATACAACAGCTAAGTCAGTATTTTGGGATTTCTTTAAAACATCACTGTGCATATCACCCTCAATCTGCAGGGTTGGTAGAAAGGCACAATGGAGTTTTAAAGAATAAACTTAGGAAACTTATAACAGAAACACAGAAGAATTGGGTGTACTGTTTGCCCTTGGCACTGTTGAGCATGAGAACTGTTCCAAATGCAAAAGGATTGACACCTTTCAAAAAGATTTTCGGAAGAGCTTATTATATACCTCAGTGGAACCCTCTCATGCCTGCAGACCAGGAAGCAGACTGGACACTTGCAGACTACATGAGGAATATGCTAAATAACAAACATCTTTTACAGTTTAATTCTGTTTCAGATAAAGACCAAACTAACACCTCCGAAGTAGCAGTAGTCCCAGGCACTTGGGTCTGGGTGAAGACCATCAAAAAGAAGAATTGGACAACACCAAAGTGGGAAGGTCCGTAGCAAGTCCTGCTGAACACGCCCACAGCAGTCAAGATTGTGGAACGATCATCTTGGATTCATTTGACACACTGTAAACTAGTCAAAAACTTTGAACTTGATAAAACTCTTGCTAACACACAGCAGCAATAAAAATGACGACAAGACCTAGAGACAATAGGAATACTGAACGATTTCAGCAGTATATTCAGCAATGTTGCATAATCATCTTAATAACTGCATTAGTGACAATGTTCTTTTTGCTGTGGCTTTTGCTGTGGCCATTCTTTTCTTCAGCCACACCAGCTAGACTGAATAAATGTGATTCAACATTCATAGACTGGCATCCGAACTTTAACACTTACCAAGCAATCAAATATGTGCATGCTGAGACTTTTAATGTTTCAAATTGTTGGATTAGCACAACTATACCAACAGCATACGGGGGATTATTGATGGCTGCTGTCCCCCTAGGGGTCAATGAAACCTGGGAAAACTTGATTTTTGAGACTACACCTGTGAAATCTAGAGACAAAATTGCATTATTTCTGCCTGTTACACAAACAGGAATCGTATGCTTTTTCAAGAATGACACCATTCAAGTAGGTTGGAGTAGATGTAATGTTATTATCTCTTAAAAATGTTATATTAAACCTAAAAATGCTAAAAATACAGAAAAAAGTTGTGATGCAGATTATGAATCATACTTTGAGTCCTTACATAAAACTGTTCACATAGTAAGAAAGTTATAATTGACCAGTGGTCATCAAGGCCATCCTGTTTACTGAAAAATCTTTTTAAAAACTTTGAAGAGTCAGCTAGAAGTATGGGAAATTTCTATAAAATAACAGAATTGTGAACTGGTGATCTGCTACGTCAGTCGTAGTGGGCAATGTCTTGAAAGAAACGTATAATAACTGTGACATTTCCTGATTTAGCCAGACAAACTCTGTAACTGCATTTTTTGTCTCCTTGCGCAAGAATAAAGTTACCTGAACTGAACCTTATGCTTTTGGTCTTTTTAAAGTATTTTTCTCTAACAATACTGCTAGGTGAAATTTGGCTTGGGCATCTAATAATTTCCCATTCTCTTTTAAATAGTTGTCAGGGGAACGTATTCATCCTCCTGAGCTCCCCCCAACTCAGGCAGATGGAGCCATGATTTAACATCTCATTCAATGGACAACACACTCAAAGTGGACAGCACCCCCATTATGCTGTACTATATTGTCAGCAGTCTATCTTCCTGGTGTAGGAACAGACCCCACAGCCTTCTGCACCAAAGAAAGATGTGCTGCCTGTTGTGCTACTGCTACTGATTTGCACTGCAGCTGTTATTTTCTGATTGTCTGGTTTCAAGTCATGTATTTTTTTTTTTTATTTATGCATTCATTTGATAAGCGTGGGGGCGGGCTCAACTGAGGACCCTTTTGTATTTTTACTACTCTTCCCTGCGTGACTGAGCTTCATAGCCCAACTACATGTAACCAATCAGATCATTCATTCAGTGGTCATGGTTATCGAGAATACCCAAGTGAGGTGAGAGCCCTAGATCCTATTTGCTGTTGCCTGGGAATCCCCAATGAGCTAATCTTCGCTGTGTTGAGAGTGAGGAGATAGGGAGAGCTCCGGCTTGCTGATCCAGTGGGGATGTCTCCCTGATGAAATATCCCATACCTTTGTAGCAGCTTTCTTCAGCTCTGCTATAATTGCCCTCCAAAGGGAAGTATGCCTGCACATTTTGAATTCTTCTATTTTGTAAGTTGCATATGGCAGGGTGGGCTCACTAGACTTGAGCTCTTTGGGTTGAAACCTACTCTTCTTACTAAATGTCACCTATGCAGTGTAAAATATTTACATTCCTTTAAACATGTTACCTTCAAATGGAGGGAAGTATCTAGCCATGCTGCTTGATATTTGTATTTTTTACTTTGGCAGAGTAGTTTGCTTTGTCAGAGTTTGATCATTGTAAATCAGCTCTTTAAATATGATACTTAACCTTTACTCTTTAGCTTGAGTTATACAGTTTCAACCTGTATAATAGTCGAAACAGTCTACTGTCAGTCACTTTTTCTGGTCACACCCTATGCCAATGTATCATCACTAATGTTAACAATACCTACTGGACACTCACAGTTGGTCAGCAGCTCTGGTGTTGATATAACATCAAATGAAATTATGGGAAATCTATTCCCAGGATTCATGAAGCTCAGCGCAAGGACACCCTTAGCCTTGCACCGACCGTGCAGCATAGAGATGGCGCAGCAGCACCACATGCATATTAATGAAGGCATGCTGCCGCAATGGCCACATGCATAGGAAATGTGCACGAGTGCAGGGGACATGTCCAAACGCTGAACGGAGGCGTGAACATGTTGGCTGCATACGCGCATCCTAAAATGCTG
The DNA here is from genome assembly GCF_019279795.1 of Protopterus annectens. Taxonomy (NCBI): domain Eukaryota; kingdom Metazoa; phylum Chordata; order Ceratodontiformes; family Protopteridae; genus Protopterus; species Protopterus annectens. Next base: position 1,719,088,716 of record NC_056733.1, on the reverse strand, counting down.
CCTAGTACAGCCTGCTTCTAATAGTAATCACTCCTGTCAGTGTCCGTGGATACCGAAATGTATGCAAAGCATACACAGCAGTTTTGCGAACACCAAAATAAAAAGTAAACACAAAGGCACGTAGCTGAATATTGAGTCCCCGTCCATCGATCAAATGACATTTAAAACCCTGTGCCCATATTCCATTATAGTGTTGATAGTTATACCAAGTGGAAGTGAACGCATCATGTTAGTGCGTCACCAGTTGTTAAGCCTAGCCCAATGGTTAGGGTTACCACTTGTCCCACATTGTGAGAGACAGTCCACCTCTCGGCAGTTGTGTCCATACCAAAACCATTATAAATGTCAAATGTCCTGGTATTGTAGGACATAATTATGTTCCATATTTTATGGAATAGTCCCATACAATACTTATTTCCATATGTAAAATACCTAAATGTTACAAGAAACAGAATAAGCAAGTAAACGAAACAGAATAAGCAACTAAACTGCTACAACAATAAGCTTACATTTAGGTATAAAACTAAAGTACTATCCTTTGTTCTGACCGTGGGTATGTGTTGGCCTGTAAAATCTGATGTGCTTCCCAAAAATGTCCCATCTTGGTCATATGAAAAGGTGGCAACCCTATCAATGGTCAGAGCATTCACCCAATATCTGCCCATTTGCAGTGCAAGTTGTCCTTGTCAGGACGGCCCAAAGATGAATGGGTATTACCTGGGTCTGTCTACCATGTCATGAAAGATAAGTATTTGCGTGTACCTAGTGCATGAAGTACAGCATGTGGAAGATCAGAAATGCTAGGGTAGTCCTCACAACCATATTGGTACCAGAGATATGTAGTGTATGCAATGTGTTCTGTTGACTGTGCCATGGGCCATCAACCAGAGAAGGGATGGATGCTTTCTATGGAATATGGTGGTTAGGGGTGACGGGTAATGTAATAATTCGCCAAGGAGAGACTGGGTTGGATGCACAATAGATGAACTGGATGTGTACGAGAGAGCAGTGGGTGAATCAGAAAGATAACCAAAGAACAAGCATTCACATCTGCAATACAACCTGACAGGCCATAGTGTAGAACACAATCCCACAAACATATGAACATTAAAATGTGCAATACACATGTACAGAAACGTTACCGGCACATACCCACATAATGGTCTGGCCTGAACTGAGCCATCCAACCCCAACACACCTGGATACATAATTGAATACCCATCATCCCCACCACAGCACCCCCCCCCCTTCCTGAACATCCATCAAAACCACCCATACTCAGGCTGCTAGCTTGGTGCAGCCATATCTGCACATAGTGACCCCTACTCATATCTAGTAGGCAGTCTCACCCTAGGCAGTCTCAGGATTGCAAACTATGTATCCCTTGCATGTATAACCCTACCTTATTTTCGTAAAGCCAAAGGAATCGAGGTCATCAGTCCCCATAATTTTTGGATATCCCTCATGGGATAAGTATCTGTTCTAAACATTAGATTTGGTGTCACTACACGGTGTCCAGTCCTGTAGACATCTGGAGACAAGTTGTATGTGCAGTAGTCCACAAGACTTCTCAGCCTCCAGCCAGTTCTGCAGAACCTATGACCCGGGATTAAACACCTGACCATGATGCACGTCTCCTCACGTGCATTATCGGGAATATATACCTTACACATTTGCATAGTGGCAGTCATATATAGGGTGATTAAGGTGCTTTAAAGCAGATGTAAGTAGGGTTACCACCTGTCCCACTTTGCGAGGGACAGTCCCTTTTTGGGCAGGTGTGTCCTGACCAAAAATAATACAATGGCAAATGTCCTGTGATTGTAGGAAATAATTATGTCCCATATTTCATGTAACAGTTGCATAAAACAGTTATTTCTGTATGTAAAATACTTAAATGGTACAAGAAACAGAATAAGCAACTAAACTGCTACAAGAAGAAGCTTTCATTTAGGCAAATAAGTAAAGTTCTAACTTTTGTACTGACTGTGGGTATGTGTCAGCCTGTAAAATCTGATGTGTGTCCCGAAAATGCCCCATTTTGGCCATTTGAAAAGGTGGCAACCCTAGATGTAAGTGGATATGCAAGTGTGTATGCACGATGGTAAGTGGCAGTGATTCAATGGTATGGGAAATGTAAATAAGCATGTAGGTTTATATGCATGTGTATGTACAGACCGATATATATATATATATATATATATATATATATATATATATATATATATATATATATATATATATATATATATATATATATATATATATATATATATATATATATATATATATATATATATATATATATATATATATATATATATATATATATATATATATATATATATATATATATATATATATATATATATATATATATATATATATATATATATATATATATATATATATATATATATATATATATATATATATATATATATATATATATTATATGTATATGTAGATATGAAGAATAAACATGGTCACAATATAGCAGTCATAACGAATGTGAAGGGAAACAGCAGCGGAAACCCCCCCCCCCCCACCGTAATATTTAGTGCTGTTATATATCAGGATGGCCAGAGGTGAGCACACCTCTGCATCCCCAACCACAGGTAGGACGCTAAAAGTGGAACTAATGATGTCCCCGTGCTAAGTCTGACTTTCAACTAGGTACAGGGCAGTCCAGGTCCCCAGTCGGACAAGCCTAAATATGGGTGAGCACATGAACACCCTGACAATCAAATACACGTATGTGCCAGGGCTATAGGATTTGGAGGTCTGAATGTACTTTGAGTGATGCAACATGCGGCAGGGGTCCAGAGCAGTAGGGAATAGTGCATGTGTAGTAGTGCAGTTTTCCCAACAGGAAAATGGATGCCTGCTGTGTTAGTGAAGTGTTGAGTCATGTGTACGGGTAACTATTAACCATGGGTATACATATAAATGAAGCAGAACACCAATAGTGTACTGGTTAGAGCATCCGACTATCGAGCAGCCATTGCCGGTTTGACTGCAGCACACACCATTATGACGCACAATCCGTAAATGAGCATATCTTGCTAATTTTATGCTATATAACAGTATAATACCAATTAAAAGTGAACTGAGGTGACGTATCACAGTAAGAATGTAGACGGATTTTGCGAGACGTGAATCGGTGGTTAAATGGAAAACCGCAGCTGAAAAGTGTTGTACTCACCCTTTGTCCAATGGCCCTTGTTCCACCCAGCAACATAATATACCACGTCAGCCAGGCCCAACGCCAGGACCCTACACTTAACAATCACTGTGATTAACCACTAAGCCACGGCAGTTATACCTAACGTCGATGTTATCACAAACATAGCAGACAGCACAGTCATTCAACAGTATAATCAAAGTAATTAAATCATATAAATGTGTATGCATGCGTATGTACACACACACACACACACACACACACACACACACACACACACACACACACACACACACACATATATATATATATATATATATATATATATATGTATACATATAGGGTAACCACCTGTCCCACTTTGCGAGGGACAGTCCCTCTTTGGCCAGTTGTGTCCTGTACACTTAGTGTCAAATGGCAGATGTCCTGAGATTTAATGACAAAAATATGTCCTATATCTATGTAATAGTAGCATAAAACAGTTATTCTGTATCTGAAGCACCTAAATGTCATAAGAAACTGAATAAGCAACTAAAATGCTACAAGAATAAGCTGTCAGTTAGGCATAAAAGTGAGGTCCTGTCCTTTCTACTGGCTGTGGGTGTGTGTCGGCCTGCAAAATCTTGACATTTGTTACAAATAAGTCCCACTTTGGCCATTTGAAAGAGTGGTAACTATATATATATATATATATATATATATATATATATATATATATATATATATATATATATATATATATACACACACACACACACACACAGAACTAACATGGGAACAAGAAAGCAAACATAACGAATGCGAAAGAATATAGCTGGCCAGAGGTGGCTAAAATCCCTGCATCTCTAACCACAGGTAGAATGCTAAAAGTGGGAGTAACCTTGCTCACATGCAAAATCTGACTTTCAAATGGATACAGGGCTGTTCCGGTCCCCAGTCTGACAAGCTTAAACCCAAATGACCACATGAACACCCTGACAATCAAAGACACGTATGTGCCTAGACTGTAGGCTTTGGAGGTCTGAATATGCTTGGAGTGAGTCAACATGCAGCATGTGTCCAGAACAGTAGGGAACAGGCAATGGCGCATGTGTAATAGTGCAGTTTTCCCAACAGGAAAATGGATGCCTGCTGTGTAAGTGAAGTGTTGAGGCGTGTGTTCGGGTAACTATGAACCATGGGTATACATATAAATGAAGCAGAATACCAATAGTGTAGTGGTTAGAGCATCCACCTAACAAAAAGGCATTCACGGTTCAAGTTTAGAAAACTGCACTACTACACTTACGCCATTCCCTATTCCCTACTGCTCTGGACCCGTGCCACATGATGACTCACTCCGAGGATATGAACTTAAACTTTATAACCATGACTGTCACACAACTAAGTCTAGTGTATCTTCTCATAATTCTTTACACCACAAGTTATCACTCTAGCAATATCACTAAACCTAGCAGCACAACACTACATTATGCACTCTCATATACAGACACCACACATTATAATAATATCTGCCCACAATTGTTCAAGAACTACATAATGGACTAATTCAGAACTAAACACATATGCTCTCATTCCTACTCCAAAAAAGCACAATGCTTTCTCAAACTCCTCACCAAGCTCCAACATCTGTATCACCATTTTAACAGCAGGCTCAACATAAGTGGGGATATCCACCCCAACCCAGGCCCATATCCATCCTGTCCAACACAAACTGCTCCAACACAAATGTCTGAACATAATACCCCCACTTTCATTATCCCTGGACAAATCAACAACAGCAGCAAAATCAACCATCTTTTAATGCTAAATATTAATATTAGAAGTATCAAAAATAAAATACCTGAACTCCAGGCCACAATAGCACACTACTCCCCAGACATAGTTGCTTTAACCGAAACCTGGCTAAATAAAAACATAGCTAACTCAGAAGTTCTCCCTACTGGCTACAATATCATTAGTCAAGACAGACCACTTCATAAAGGGGGTGGAACTGCCTTACTGTACAAATCAAACTTAACTGTCTGTCAATTACCAAACTCCTACATTCTCTGATGTTGAAAACTAGCTTACCAAAGCCCAGCTTATCCTCAATCCAAAGAAAACTCAGCTTATGATTATAACCAGTTCTAACAAAACACTGATAACAGTCAATTCACTATCTACTCCACAAATGCTACTCCAATCACTTCAGTGGCACAGGCTAAGCTATTGGGAATAACCCACCTAAAATTTGATAGTCATCTCAACTTAACTATTAAAAAAGTACATGCCAATCTGGGATCACTCTACCGTATCAAACCATTTCTTACCAACAACACAAGATCAGCCATAGCTCGCTCTCAACTTCTATCCACACTACTCTATGCATCTCCCATTCTGACTAATCTCAACAAAACTGAACTAAGCAAAATGGAAGCCTGCTATAACAGAATTGCCCACTTTGCTGCAAATTGCTCATATAGAACTCATCACTGTACTGCTTTGAGACAGCTCCACTGGCTTGAACTGCCCAACCTCCTAACTTACAATCAGCTCTGCCTCTGCCATTCTATCTATTACCTCCCCAATAGGTGTCCTGCCCTCAAACACCTAGTACAACATCACTCAGCCAAAAGGCCTCTTAGATCATCAAGCAAACTACTACTAGACGTCACCAACAGCTACAATAGCTTTGGAGATGCGCTATACAGTAGTTCAGTGGCTAAAAAATGGAACTCTTTCCCCACTAGCATTCAAAAAACATCATCCAAAGCCTCCTTTAAAGACCTCATCAGGCAACATCGCATGCAAAGTTGGCAGTGCCATGATTGCTCCCCAGGCTAGTGAAAGTGGATAAGGTATACATACTAGAGTATTTGATAATAGTTTTCTATCTTACTCACAAACACTGGCTAATCTACAATGTATCTATTCTACTTATGTTCCAAATTTCAGCTGTACACCACAAATCTATTAATTACTTTTATTTTTAAATTAATATTTTTTTGTTTGTTCTCTCCACTGTAACTGTTGATGTGTCGCATACCACTGTAAAAATATATCTTTTGTAATTTGTGTGTATACTGATCATGTCTAACTAAATGTATCTGTAATTTTTCTTTTGGGAGCTTTTCTCCCCAGGCCTCTGCTGAAAAAGGGACTTTTCGGCTCAGTCAGACACCCCCGGTTAATAAATGTAAAATAAAAATAAAATAAAGTTCGACTATAGCACATATAATTTTCCTTGTGGAATGAATGTTGCTCTGCTGTAAAGCCGACATTTAAACATGTAAAAGTGAACATGTGTATCACATGGGACTATTAACCAGATCCTTTCAATCAAAGTGGTACTGTCATAATGAATAAGCCACAAGTAAGCACAAAAAAGCGGCAGTAAACATATGTAATGCGCAGTAAGCATAGACGAGTGCGCCTGCACGGGTGTAAGCAGCTCCCAGCATAGGAAATGTATGTTGTACAGATGTAATATATATATATATATATATATATATATATATATATATATATATATATATATATATATATATACACACACACATATATAGCTTCATAGTTTCATAGCTTCATAGGTTAGTGCTAAGCTAACTGCTCTTGCGATCACACACACACACACACACACACACACACACACACACACACACACACACACATATATCATCATCATCATCATCTTTTGGCTTTTCCCGTTAGGGGTCGCCACAGCAGATCATCTCTTTCCATTTCTTCCTATCCGCTGAATCTTGCTCTGTCACACCAACTGCCTGCATGTCCTCTCTCACCACGTCCATAAACCTTAGCTTAGGCCTTCTTCTTTTCCTGTTACCTGGTAGCTCCATCCTTAGCAACTTTTTCCCAATATACCCATCATCCCTCCTCAGCAAATGTCCAAACCAATGTAATCTTGTCTCTCTTGCTTTGTCTCCAAACTGTCCAACATGAGCTGACCCTCTAATATACTGATTCCTAATCCTATCCATCCTAGTCACACCGAGTGCAAATCTTAACATCTTTAGCTCTGCCACATCCAGCTCTGACTCCTGCCTTTTTGTCAATGTCTCCAACCCATGTAACATAGCTGGTCTCACTACCCTCTTGTAGACCTTCTCTTTCACTCTTGCTGGTACACGTCTGTCACAAATCACTCCTGACACTGTTCTCCACCCATTCCACCCTGCCTGTACTCTCTTCCTCACCTCTCTTCTACATTCACCATTACTCTGAACTGTTGATCCCAAGTACTTAAACTCGTCCACCTTTACCAGCTCTACTCCCTGCATCCTCACCATTCCTCTACCCTCCCTCTCATTTACACACATATATTCTGTCTTAGCCCTGCTGACCTTCATTCCTCTGCTCTCTAGAGCATATCTCCACCTCTCCAGAGTCTCCTCAACCTGATTCCTACTCTCACTACAGATCACAATGTCATCTGCAAACATCATAGTCCACATGGCCTCCTGTCTGATCTCATCTGTCAACCTGTCCATCACCACTGGAAATAAGAAAGGACTCAGAGCTGATCCTTGATGTAATCCCACCTCCACCTTAAACGGATCTGTCACTCCCACTGCAGTCCTCACCACTGTCACACTACCCTCGTACATATCCTTTACCACTCTTACATACTTCTCTGCCACTCCCGACTTCCTCATACAATACCACAACTCTTCTCTAGACACCCTGTCATATGCTTTCTCCACGTCTACAAAGACATAATGCAACTCCTTCTGACCTTCTCTGTATTTCTCCAATAACATTCTCAGAGCAAACATTGCATCTGTAGTGCTCTTTCCTGGCATGAAACCATACTGCTGATCACTAATCATCACCTCCCTTCTTAACCTAGCTTCTACTACTCTTTCCCATAACTTCAAGCTGTGACTGATCAGTTTTATCCCTCTGTAGTTACTGCAGCTCTGGACATCACCCTTATTCTTAAAGATAGGTACGAAAACACTTTTTCTCCACTCCTCAGGCATCCTCTGACTTTCCAAAATTTCATTAAACAATCTATTTAAAAATTTCACTGCCATTTCTCCTAAGCACCTCCATGCTTCCATTGGGATGTCATCTGGACCAACAGCATTTCCATTCTTCATCCTCTTCATAGCTGTCCTTACTTCCTCCTTGCTAATCTGTTTCGCTTCCTGATTCACTATCCCCACATCATCCAACCTTCTCTCTCTCTCTCATTCTCTTCATTCATCAGCCTCTCAAAATACTCTTTCCATTTACTCAACACACTCTCCTCTCTTGTGAGTACCTTTCCCTCACTATCCTTTATCACCCTTACTTGCTGCACATCTTTCACCGCTCTGTCCCTCTGTCTAGCCAATCGGTACAGGTCATTTTCTCCCTCTTTAGTGTCCAATCTCTCATACAACTCTCCATATGCCTTATCCTTAGCTTTCAACACCACTCTCTTTGCCATGCGCCTCATCTCCTTATACTCATAGGTTCATAGGTTTATACTAGGCTATCTGCCCTAAGGCATTTATAAGCCTAGCCCAAATTTTTGTGGTTTACGCCACCCCTTATATGAAAAAATACTGTGCCCATTAGTTTGTTGTGCCTCTGTCCAGCAGTGACACAGAGATGATTCCCAGGGTAAATCTACGATCTCCCATCCACAGGTCTAGATTTCTCTTGAACAGAGTCAGCGAGGTGCTCTGCCTCACATGGACCAGGATTTTATTCCACAGCATAGGGAGTCTCTGAGTGATAAATCTATCCCTCCAGCACGTCCTATTTATATCCGTTCTAAGGTTTAAGTCGCTTGCTCTAGTGGTTTTGGTGGATTTGGATTTTTTGAGGTGGAGCATGTCCATTAATTCCGGGTTGGACATGGCCTTGTATGTCAGGCACATGTCACCTCTGAGCAGACGGTATGCGACTGAATAGAGCTGGAGTTTCTTCAATCTGGCAGCATATGACAGATTTTGGAGTCCCTTTATCCTTTTGGTGAGGAACTTTTGGGGTCTCTCCAATTGCTGCAGATGTCGGGTGAGATACATCCCGAATGGGGCATTGTACTCGATCATTGGTCTGATAAGTGAAGAGTACAGGGGAACAATGACCTCACTAGATCTGGATGTGAATCCTTCATGATCAGGTGGGCAATGTAGAAGGTCTTTCTAACCACTTTAGCAACGTGAGTGTCAAAAGAAAGGCCACTGTCAACCTGGGTCCCCAGGTCCCTGATAACCTCTTCTGTGCTTAGTGGATTGCCACCTATATGGTAGCTTGGGGTTACCTTGTTTTTCCCAAGGGTATGACTATACATTTTTGGCGTTTAACTTCAGGCCATGGCTCTGGCACCAGCTATCTGTTTCCATGAGTCCCTTCTGAAGGATATCCATGTCCGATGCACTTTCCACTATGGCGCACAGTTTGCAGTCGTCTGCAAACTTTGTCAGCCAAAGTCCTCCCATGTTGGCCTGTACTTCTGAGAAGTAGATGCCAAACAATAGGGGGCCAAGGACCGAGCCCTGTGGGACACCACTTGTGACCGGCTTGGAGTCTGACATAGCACCAGCAACTCTAACCCTGTGGGTTCTGTCCTTAAGCCAGTTTGCAACCCATCTTGTGACATATGGGTTTACTTTTAAACTGGTAAGTTTTTCTACAATACCCGAGTGGGGTATTGTGTCGAAAGCCTTTGCAAGGTCAAGGTAGGCTGTATGGACTGCCTTTCCCTCATCAATGGCCTTGGTGACTGTTTCGAAGAAGTTGACCAAGTTCAAAAGGCATGATCTTCCCTTGACAAAGCCAAACTGGGTCGGGTCCAATGTCTGCAAGTCCCCTATATCTTTGTTTATGAGCTCCATTATGATCCTCTCCATAGCTTTGCAGACTAGACTTGTTAAGCTTATGGGGCGGTAATTACCAGGGTCCGTAGAGGCACCGCCTTTGTGGAGTGGGACCACAGTTGCCGTACGCCACTCCTTGGGCACGTATCCTGTGGTAAGGCTGAGATTAAACAGCTGCCTTATGTGCGGGTTTAATTCCTCATTTAGCTCGTGTAGCACACAGCACCATCCGGTCCCATTGATGCTGTGTTTTTAGCTTTAGAGAGAGAGCAGCTTTCACCTGTGTATTTGAGATGTCCGGGAGGCTACACTCGGCTGGGATAGTTATCTCTCCTTTAGGGGGGGAGAGGGGGGTGAAGTTTGCACTGAACCTGTCTGCCAGTATGTTGGCAATGTCTGTGGGTTCAGTGATTTTTGTATCATTTTGGACTAATTCTGAGCATATCTGGGAGTTTCCACCTAGGTTCCTAACATAGCTGAAAAAGGCCTTATGATTGTCCTTTGAATCCATGGCAATTTTTCTCTCAAAATTGGCCTTAGTTGATTTTATGAGTGCTCATATTTTTTTACTAATAATGATCAGGGGTGACTTCCTTTTATGGATTTTGTTCTATCATGTAATAGCTTTCTCCTCTTATTGTAAAGTTTGTTAATGGCTGGGGTCCACCAGACTGGGCGTTTCCCTTTGTGGAAAGAGTCTTGGTTTTATTTGGGATTGCCTGATCCATGCAGTCCTGGAGGTGTTCATAGAAGGCATTTGTAAGGGCTTCCGCAGCTTGGGTTGTGGTTTCCACTGGCTCAGGGGCCTTGAAGGATACCACACCAGTCTTGAGTAGTGTGAAGTTTGCTTTAGAGAAGTTCTTCACTATGGTCTTTTTGTTTGAGGTGGGGCGGGATGTGGATTTCCAGTGAGATTAGTTTATGATCAGATCTCACCAATGAGGGATATACTTCGGTGTGGAGCATTTTGTCCCCATGTTTGTGACAATGAGATCTAGTATATTTTCTCCTCTCGTGGGAACAGTGACTAGTTGTTCCATGGCATTTGAATTTATGAACTCCAGGAACCGTTGGGCTAGAAAGTTAGGGCTTGAGTAATGTTCCCAGTCTATATTCGGGTAGTTGAAGTCACCCAATATGATGGTGTTTGGAGATACATTTATACCCTCCAGTGTCTTCAGGAAGGCTGTGTGGGGTTCCTGAGTTTGAGAGGGTGGCCTGTAGCATGCTACAATTTGTAGAGCAGTTTTGCCTATGGTTAGTTGCACCTGGATGGTTTCGAAGCTATGCGTTGCCACCAACCTGGAGGTGTGGGTATCCTTTATGAATATGGATACACCCCCTCCTTTTGTGGTGTGGTCCGGGTTTTGGGGCCGGAACGCATGATATGAGGTAAAATCTAATAGTGCCGGGGTGCTCTCAGGAGCCTTGTACCAGGTTTCAGTTACAGCACAGACATCAATGTTCTCCATACTGAGAAGGGCCTCGAGTGCGTGCATTTTGAGATTTAAACTTCTGGCATTGAGCAGCATTACCCTCAGTTTCTTCCCATTTTTGTTTTCTAGGGTGGTAGGTTTAGAATTTGAGCCTTGCCTAAAAAAGGCACTATGGGGTGGCAAGAGCCTTAGCCAATATCCGGAATCCCAGGGTGACAGGTGCAAGCCGTCCCTTGAAGCAGTGTGGCTTGTCAAGCATGTCATCCCAGGCAGACAGACACTGGATCCCCTTTGAATGACACCAGACATTAAGCCAATTGTTAAAGCTGATCATCTTGTCTCTATATTGTGGCATCATTCTTGGTGAAGGAAGGATACTGCTCAGGGTTAGGGTCATACCTGCCTGGGCTACATAATCAGAGAGCTCCTCTATGTCTCTTTTCATGTAGTCCAGGGAGGTACGTCTCAGGTCGTTCACACCAGCATGGACAATGACTTTGTCATATTTGTACTTGCCGTGGAGTGACCAGTGCTTGTGTTATGTGGCGGATTCTAGCGCCCGATAGGCAGCTTACTGTGACCCTCTTCTTGTTCAGCCTGGTGAGTGGGACGTCAGTGTGTCTGACTATGGAGTCACCTATGACAAGTATGTTTGGTGTTGTATTTGGCCTTAAGGGCTGTGACTGCTTTGCACACTGCTTTTGTGGTTTATGTGTTGCTTGTGGGGTGTCTTGAGGTAGCAGTTGTTTGGGTGTCTGCTTTGGAGGCCTCTGCTGTTTAGGTAAATTTTACTCAGAGCCTCGAGTATGTCTTTGTGTGTTTATGTGTTTGATTCAGTGGAGTGGTAGCATTATGTGAGGCTGGTTTTGTGGTGTGTGTAGTTGCCTTCTCCTCCTGTCTGGTCTTGCCAGTCCTGAGTTGAGAGAGCTCAGTCTCCAGTTTGGCTAAATAGCTGCATCTCTCGCAAGTATTTGTGTTATGTGGGAGGAGGAGAGGGTTGTCTGTGTACATGAGGCAGTTATAACATTGCCTCACGATTCCCAGATTCACCAGCTGGACCGGAGAGGAGATTGACAACTGACCTTTGGACATGCTAGAATAATATTGGGAAATCCTTAATTGAAAACAAGGGCCAGTGGGGAGTGAGGGTGTAGGGCTTTTAATTTTTAGTGCTGACTTATATAATTGTTTTAGTGAGCAAGTGCCAGGTAACTTGAGTGCAATGTGTTACAAGTAACTAAATGCAAAAATGACAAACAGTAACTTTCTTTCAAGTGAAACAAGGAAATAAGTACAGTAAGCAATGCAGATATCACTAGTGATCCACTTTCTTCATCTCTTTGACAATCCCCACTTCTTCTTCACCAGCCTCTTCCTCTGTATACTCTCCTGTACTTCCTCATTCCACCACCAGGTCTTCTTGTCCTCCTTCCTCTGTCCAGATGTCACACCAAGCACCTTTCTAGCAGTCTCCCTTACTAGTTCTGCTGTAGTTACCCAGCTATTTGGTAACTCTCCACTGCCTCCCAGTGCCTGTCTTAACTCTTCCCTAAACTCCACTTCACAATCACCCTTTTTTAACTTCCACCATTAAATCCTTGGCACTGCTTTCACACTCCTCCTCCTCTTCTTGATCACCAACGTCATCCTACAGACCGCCATGATATGCTGCTTAACTACACTTTCCCCTACCACCACTTTACAGTCTCCAATCTCCTTCAGAGTGGCCCTCCTACATAGGATATAATCCACCTGAGTGCATCTTCCTCCACTCTTGTACGTCACCCTATGCTGCTCCCTCTTCTTAAAATACGTATTCACCACATCCATGTCCATCCTTTTCGCAAAATCCACAATCATCTGACCTTCTGCATTCCTCTCCTTAACACCATACCTACGCATCACTTCCGCATCCCCTCTGTTCACTTCACCAACATGCCCATTAAAGTCCGCTCCAATCACTAGTCTCTCACCCTTGGGTATACTTACCACAACTTCATCCAACTCACTCCAAAATTTTTCTTTCTCATCCATCGCACACCCAACTTGTGGAGCATATGCACTAACAACATTCATCATTACACCATCAATTTCGAGCTTCATAAGCATCACTCTGTCAGACACTCTCTTCACATCTAAAACACTCTTGGCATATTGTTCCTTTAATATAACCCCTACCCCATTTCTCCTGCCATCCACACCATGATAGAACAATTTGAACCCATTTCCTAAACACCTGACCTTACTTCCCTTCCATCTGGTCTCTTGCACACGCAATATATCAACCTTCCTTCTCTCCATCATATCAGCTAGCTCTCTTCCTATACTAGTCATACTGCCAGCATTCAAAGTTCCTACCCTCACTGCTACACTCCTAACCTTCCTCCTCTCTTCCTGCCTTTGGGCATGCCTTCGACCTCCTCTTCTCCTTCAGCCAACAGTAGCCCAATTTCCACCAGCACCCTGTTGGCTAACAGTACTGGTGGCAGTCGTTGTTAACCCAGGCCTCGACAGATCGGGTATGGAAATATGAAATTTTTGCGCCATAAGTGATGTGGCAGAATTTTTACGACGGATGCCCTTCCTGATGCAACCCTCCCCATTTATCCCGGCTTGGGACCGGAACAAAGAAATGCACTGGTCTTTGCATCCCCAGTGGTTGGGTTACACACATATAGCTATACATATAGATATAGATATATATATATATATATATATATATATGTGAAGAATGAACGTCGTAAGACTAAAGCATACACAAGGGATGTGAAGGGAATCAAGAGCAATTATGGTATTATATAGTGCTTTCAGCGTATGCCATAAAAAGCTGCCCAAGAGTGAGCAGAGCACCGCTACTCACACCACAGGCAGGGTTTTACTAGTGGGAGTAACATCATTGAATTGCTGTCTACTTTACACACAGACGGAATGTAGCCTCATGCTGGGACCTCCAAAAATTGGAAAGCGCAAATGGCCACATTCCATAACCCCAGGAAATACAAGTATGTGCAAATATATATGGCAGGGGACCCTGTGAATACACAAGGTGGTCAAAATGTGTGTAGGGCCCCAAACGCTCTGGAGAGGGCAATGTGTAAAGGTGTGTCATGGCTGCGATAACAAGTGGATAATGGATGTTACATGCGTAAATTCAACACTGGTGGGGTGGAGGAGCTATGGGTATGCAATTATGGATCCAGGCTTGCCAGGGATGGATGGCCCAGTTCTAATGGACTGCCCCATGGAGGTCAGCTAGTTTGTAATAGGTATATATGCATACACACATGCAGACAACAATATGTTGAAGTACATTCTCTGTAACACATGCATTCCATTTGTTGACATAAATAATAGGAATGTGCACATACAAACATCGACAGTAAATGGAATAATAGGCTGTGCAGAAGAGGGACGGGTTAAATCACACTATATTGCATTCCAATTACCATCAGTAATCCGTACATGAACATATTGCGACATCGGTCCGTTGTATAACGTGCTAAATACCGATTACAAGATAACTGGAGTGAAGTGTCGGTATCATAATGAATAAGGCACTAGTATGCTGGTGAATCATATCTAAACACCATTATGCATGCGTAAGTGCGCATGAGCGGGGAGTGTATTGACACAGATGTATATATATAATCATATAATATATATATATATATATATATATATATATATATATATATATATACACACACACACACACACACACACACACACACACAAATATATATATATATATATATATATATATATATATATATATATATATATATACAGCAAGATATGAATATACATGTATGCATACATATGCAGATATATCTGTATATATTAATGCAAAAAAAAAATATATATAAGTAACAGTAAATGTACACATATATATATATACCTAGGTTATGTTACAGCAGTTACGGGTAACATATGTTCAGACCGGGCATATGTTGGTGGGAGGTCCAATAAACAAACATCTACCTCCCACCCCTCCAGCTAGGCCGGTGAGACATACAGACACGTAATAAAGGTAAATACAACACTACTTCCCAGACCACCAGCAGGAAACTATCAGTGGGCGACATTGACAAGGTCTACACTTTAAACATGGATAGCGATGTCCCTTGTGGGACAAAAGTTTGTTCTTCCAGGCAAGGCCATTAAAGATTATTGCCACCAGGATGTAGCTGTACACGGAACAGTAGGTTGTGCAAGCCTGATAACACATGGGTTGACACAATGTACGACATGTCCCGACACGGGGAGAGTGGGCAGTGTGTAGAGTTGTGTTCATACCCCACCTACACCCAGAGTAAGGATGAGTGCTGTAGAGTAGTGGCAGGTAGGGGAACTATGGATATGCCATTATGGGCCTAGGCATGCAGGTGTTGGCTGACAGACACAAATTAGGACCGCCTCGTGGATGTAAGTAATATTTCAATGTGGGTATAGCAGATGCTCATACCTCCCAAACCTTAAGAGCACATCTACTGTATAGTCCGTAAACCATCGGGGTATCACATAGGGACCACATCATTGAACTGTCCCTGATTACCAGGGACGTCTGTAATTATGAATCAGAATCAAACACAGTCCCAACTAAACCCTCCTAGAACTAGTGATATTTGGAGGAAAAGTGGCGGAATACACGTAATGAATAATGACAACATGTAAGAGTCCTAAACAACATGTACCTCAGACAATGTGTATGAATACATATGTGCTCTGGGTCTGTCAATGTGTCAGGTTAACAGCACCAACCTTCTAAATATGTCCCTGAGGTTGTTATGCAGTGGCCCTGATTCAGTGTTCATTCTTCCCCATTCGTATGAGAAGTCTGCTAGTAAGAGAAAGCGCATGTTCCGCTGACTACCTTAGAAAGATAATAGAATAATAGCGTTGGGGTGACCACCTGTCCACCTTTGTGAAGGACAATCCCCTTTGGGCAGTTGTGTCCTGCAAAATAAATGTAATTATGGAAAATGTCCTGTGATTTAAGGCAAAGATTTCCTATACTGTCTGTAGTATTTGCATAAAACAATTATTTTGTACCTAAAACACCAAAATGTTATAAGAAACAGTATACGCAGCTGTAATGGTACAAGAATAACCTTTTATTTAGGCAAAACAGTGAAGTACTCTCCTTTCTACTGGCTGTGGGTATGTGTTGCCCTGCAAAATCTGACGTCTCTACATACAGGTCCTATAGGGTTGCCACCTTTTCAAATGGCCAAAGTGGGACATGTTCTGTAGAAATGTCAGACTTTCCAGGACAAAACATATCTACAGCCATGCATAGTACAGAATTATACTTATTCGCACAAAAAAGCTTATTCTAGTAACATTTGAATTGCTTATACTACTTCACATAACATATAGAAGTTTCATATATAAAATAACTGTTTTATGCAACTATTAAAGAAATGTAGAATATAATATTGTCCTGTAATCAGGGCATTTGCTAAGTAACAAAAAACTGAGGGTAATGCCAAAAGTCTAAACCTCAAAATGCATGCACTCGAGGCACTCCTCAGTATGGAGAAAATCGATATATGTGCAGTAACAGAAACCTGGTTTAAGGCTCCAGAGTACACCCCAGCACTACCAGGCTACAGCTCATATCATACATTTTGGCCATAAAACCCAGACCGAAATACAAAAGGTGGGGGAGTATCCATATTCATCAAGGATACCCACACCTCCAGGTTAGTGACACAGCACGATGCTTCAGAGATCATCCACGTGCAACTAACAATGGGTAAAACTGCTATTCAAATTATAGCTTGCTACAGATCACCCACCATGTCCCAGGACCCCCACTCCGCATTCCTGGAAACACTGGGAAACATAAAGGTCGTACCAAACACCCTGATATTGGGTGATTTCAATTACCCAAACATTAACTGGGAGAACTACTAAAGTACAAACTTCCTTGCCCAACATTTCCTAGAATTTATAAACTCAAATGCCCTGGATCAGCTGGTCAACACCCCCACCAGAGGTGACAACAAACTGGACCTGGTCATCACCAACATGGGAGACCGGTGTTCCACACCGGAGGTCAACCCCTCACTGGTTGATCTGACCATAAACTAATCACTCTGGATATCCACATTCTGCCACCACCCCCGGTTAAAGAAACCACCGTGAAAAACTTTTCATAAGCAAGTTTCACGTTACTTAAGACTGAGGTGGGAAGTTTTAAAGCCCCCGTGCTAAAGGATAATGCTGTCCAAGCTGCAAAATCCTTTACTAATGCACTCTACAGGCACCTACAAGAATGCGTGTATCGTGCTATCCCAAACAAAACCAAGACTCACTCCTCCAAGAAAAGGAAACCAGTCCTGTGGACCCCAGCCATAAACAAGCTATACAATAGAAGGAGGAAACTAGTACAAAAAAAGAGTAAACTCCCAAGAAGGGAAGACATCTCTGATCAGTATCAGCAAAAAACTACATTCCTTCATAAAATGATCCAAGGCTAGCTTTGAAAGAAAAATTGCAATGGACTCCAAAGATAACCACAAGGCATTCTTTAGCTATGTCAAGAATTTAAGTGGCAATTCTCAGATCTGCTCAGAGTTAGTGCAGAATGGCACAAAATGCACTGAACCAACCAATATAGCCAACTTCCTGGCCAACAGGTTCAGTGCAAACTCCCCCCCTCACCCCCAAAAGGGCCCATAACTATACCAGGAGAATGTAGTGCCCCTGAAATCACAGGCACTCAGGTTAAAACAGCCCTCACGAAAGCCAAAAACACAGCATCAATGGGACCAGATGGTGTCCCAAGCTGTATCCTACATGAGCTCAAAGATGAACTAACCCCTCACCTAAAGACACTGTTTAAACTCAGCCTCTCCACAGGCTACGTTCCCACAAAGTGGTGCACAGCAACAGTTATTCCACTCCACAAAGGTGGATCCACAACTGACCCCGGGAACTATCGCCCTATAAACCTGACTAGCTTGGTCTGCAAAGCTATGGAGCACATCATCATGGATCTCATTAACAGAGACATTGGAAACCTCCAATCACTGGAGCTACCCAGTTCGGCTTTGTTAAGGGCAGATCATGCCTCCTAAACCTGGTAGACTTCTTTGAAACAGTTACCAAGGCTATAGATGAGGGAAAGTTGGTCCACACAGCCAACCTAGACCTTGCAAAGGCCTTCGATACCATTCCCCACTCAGGTATTATAGACAAGATCACCAACCTGAACATAAATCCCTACATCACGAGATGGGTTTCCACCTGGCTCACAGACAAAACCCACATGGTAAGAGTTGCGGGAGCTAGGTCTGACTCTAAACTGGTTACAAGGTGCATTCTCCAGAGCTCAGTCCTAGGATCCCTCCTGTTTGACTTATACTTCTCAGAGGTACAGGCAAGCACAGGAGGACTATGGCTGACCAAGTTCGCAGATGACTGCAAACTAGGGGCTATAATTGACTCTCCGGCTGACACAGACATCCTCCAAAAGGGTCTCACTGAGACAGATACCTGTTGTCAAAACCATGGCCTCAGGCTAAATGCCAAAAAGTGCATAGTCATCCCCTTTGGAAAAGACAAAGTACCTACAAACTACCACATAGGTGGTAGCCCCCTTGATACAGAAGACTTAATAAGGGATCTGGAGACCCAAGTAGATAGTAACCTCTCCTTTGACAATCACATTGTCAATGTGGCTAGAAGATCCTTCTATGTGGTCCACCTAATCACAAAAGGGTTTGCATGCAGATCGAAAGAGGTCATTGGGCCCCTCTATGCATCACTCATCAAACCCATCATAGAGTACAATGCCCCATTTGGGATGGACCTTACAAGACATCTGCAACAACTGGAAAGACCACAGAAGTACCTCACCTAGAGGATCACTGGCCTTAAGCAGATGCCCTATGCAGCTCGACTGAAGAAACTCCAGCTGTACTCGGTTGCATACCGCCTACTCAGAGGTGATCTCTACCAGACATATAAGGCCATGTACAACCCAGAATTGATGGACATGCTCCACCTAAAGAAAACCATATCCCCTCGATCCACACGCTCCAGGGATCTAAACCTCACCACAACAATAAATAGGACGGGCTGGAGGGATAGATTCCTGTCCCAGAGACTTCCCATGCTCTGGAACAAGATTCCAGTCTACATTAGGCAGAGCTCCTCGCTAACCCTCTTCAAGAGAAACCTTGATGAGTGGATGGGAAACAGAAGGTTTACCCCAGGGATCACTTCAATGGCTCTGCTAGACAGAGGCACAGGGAACTAATCTAAGGGGCAGTGAAAGCCAACACATTCCGGCTAGGCTTATAAATGCCTTCGGGCAGATAGCCTAGTACCTACCTATGAACCTATGAACATGTCACAGCCAGAGAGTACTATTGCACAATTTGTTGCTTGGAAAGGATTTGACTGATATTTCTTGTAAATAGTGTATATAATTTGAATGGGTGGTATCTTTGTATATAGTGTACATGACTAGTGTTTTATTCCATAATACGTTGTTATAGGTTTAAATGTAAGTACCAGGCTAGTTGTCCTTGAAGACTATTTTAACCCTGTTCTGTTTCCCTTTTGGTGATCAAATTAACCTATCCCATTTGGTGTTAGATAATAATTATATATTAACCCCTAATGAGAATAACTGGGATCATAAAATAGATAATCTGAGAGGGAACCCATGCATAGGATAAAGCATTTAGGAGTTGTCTCTGTCCATTAGAAGTATAGAGGGTGGTCCTGGGGTAAATTTTCTGTTTCTCATCCGTAGATCCAAGCTGTACTTGTACATGGACATTGTTGAGCTTTGTTTTACATGAATATGGATGCCATTCCATAGCAGCAGTATCCTTTGTGAGATAGATCTGCCCCACCAAACCATTTTGTTGATGTTGAAGAAGATGTTTATATCCCTAGAATGATTATTTCTGTTGCCATTTGACTGGTTGATGTGTAGTGCATTCATCAGTAAAGGGTCGGAGGATGCCTTGTATGCTAGACACAAGTCATCTCTTAGCAGTCTGTAGAATACCAAGTATAGCATTGGGGCTATTATTATCAGACTAGAATCTCAGGAATTTGGTGTTGCAAAACGTAGATCCTATCTATTATACGTGGTATACCTCTTCAACAATGTAACTCAATCTATTGTCACCAGTCACACTGTATGTATGGCTTACTTTGATTTAGCCAATGCATTTGACATTATTTCCCATGCTAATATATTACAATGGACGGCGCAGTGGTGCAGCAGTAGTATTGTCGCCTCAAAGCAAGAGGTTCTCTGGTTCAATTCTTGTTTGGGGTTCCTTCTGTGTGGAGTCTGCATGTCCACCCTACATTTGTGTGGGTTTCTCTGGGTGCTCCTGTTTCCTCCCATGTTACAAAGACATGCATCTGGAGCATTTCTCACTGGGTCTCCACTAAAAACTGGCTTTGTTCCAAGATAGACTTTCCTGGTTAACAGATGTTAAATAAATACATATTAAATAAGTTGCAAAAATATATCTAAATTATGATGTATAGCAAGTTAGATAAAATACAGAATCCATATAATCTGGCTGACAGAGGCAGCAGCAGCAGAGAATGTGAAGGTAACCATTGTGTTAGTGCTAAGACCCCTTTTTGTTTAGTGTTTGCTTCTTTAAGCACAAGACTAAACTAAAAATGAAGAGCTCTGTCTAAGCAAGACTGTAGATGACTGCAAGCTGAGAGTCATTTTCAACCCACTAGCTCTCTGATACCGAAGCTCTCTAGCACGAAATTGCATATATACATATCTGAGAAATTGAAAATGGGCTTAAATTAAATACTAAAAAATGCATCATCCAGTTTGACAGATAAATCATCCACCAGGCATATAGAATAGACAGTGCCCCAATTCAAAATTAAAATCTAGTCAGTAACATGCAAACACTGGTTGATAATTCTTTCTCCTTTGTTTATCATGTAGCAATGTTTGTCATGAAGCCCTACCTAGTAATGCAAATACCAGAAAAGGGGATCTAAACCTGCTCCAGCATATCATTAAAACAAGGAGATATAGATTCATTGTTTTGGCATCTCCCTATCCTATGGAATAGACTCCCTCTGCTGATAAAGCAGTGTAATACACTTTTTCCTTCAAAGGATACCAGTATAAATGGATAGGAGTTCATAAATTTACATCAGCCTTCACTGGCCTAGCCCTCGTTAAGAAGGGAGGTAATGTCTAGGGTGAGAATTGGCAAAGCATATAGGCTGCAAGGCTTTTATGCCTTGAACTTCCTATGATTTTATGACTGTGCCATCCCCACTCTCACTTGTAACTATTAATAATGTGGCTTGTTTATTCAAATTATATTATTTCAGTGAGGGTGTTTCTGTTACTAATTGTAAAAACAACTCAAAACCTTTTTTCTCATCATTCTAGTACATTTCCAAATATGTCCTTAATAACACACATTTCAAAAGAACATTATCATAACAAGAAACCTTGTAAGTTCTTTTCACCTTCTGGTTTATTCTTTGCTGAGCAGGTTATTCCCTCTAGGCTAGTAGCCTTTTTCCAGAGAAGAACCAAACTGGTATTTATACTGCTAGGTGAAATTTGGCTAGGGCATCTAATAACTTCACATACTCTTTTAAATAGTTGTCAGGGGAACTTATACATCCTCCTGAGCTCCACCCAACTCATGCAGATGGAGCCATGGTTTAACATCTCATTCAATGGACAACACACTCAAAGAGGACAGCACCCGCATTATGCTGTACTATATTGTCAGCTATCTATCTTCCTGGTGTAGGAACAGACCCCACAGCCTTCTGCACCAAAGAAAGATGTGCTGCCTGTTGTGCTACTGCCACTGATTTGCATTGCAGCTGTTATTTTCTGATTGTCTGGTTTCAAGTAATGTATTTCTTTGTTATTTATGCATTCATTTGATAAGCATGGGGGCGGGCTCACCTGAGGACCCTTTTGTATTTTTACTACTCTTCCCTGCGTGACTGAGCTTCATAGCCCCTCTACATGTAACCAATCAGACCATTCATTCAGTGGTCATGGTTATCAAGAATACCCAAGTGAGGTGAGAGCCCTAGATCCTATTTGCTGTTGCCTGGGAAACCCCAATGAGCTAATCTTCTCTGTGTTGAGAGTCAGGAGATAGGGAGAGCTCCAGCTTGCTGATCCAGTGGGGACGTCTCCCTGATGAAATATCCCATACATTTGTAGGAGCTCTCGTCAGCTCTGCTATAATTGCCCTCCAAAGGGAAATATGCCTGCACATTTTGAATTCTTCTATTTTGTAAGTTGTATATGGCAGGGTGGGCTCACTAGACTTGAACTCTTTGGGCTGAAACCTACTCCTCTTACTAAATGTCACCAATGCAGTGTAAAATATTTACATTCCTTTGAACATGTTATCTTCAAATGGAGGGAAGTATCTAGCCATGCTGCTTGATATTTGTATTTGTTTACTTTGGCAGAGTAGTTTGTTTTGTCAGAGTCTGATCATTGTAAATCAACTCTTTAAATATGATACTTAACCTTTACTCTTTAGCTTGAGTCATGCAGTTTCAACCTATATAATAGTCGTAAAAGTCTACTGTTAGCCTCTTTTTCTGGTCACACCCTATGCCATTGTATCATCACTAATGTTAACAATACCTACTGGACACTCACAGGTGGTCAGCAGCTCTGGTGCTGATATAACATCAAATGAAATTATGGGAAATCTATCCTCGGGATTCATGAAGCTCAGCGCAAGGACAGCGCTAGCCTTGCGCTGACCATGCGGCGTAGAGATAGCGCAGAAGCACCACATGCATATTAATGAAGGTGTGCTGCCGCAACAGCTACGTGCATAGGAAGCATGCAAAAGTGCAGGGGACGTGTCCAAGTGCTGCACGGAGGCATGAACATGTTGGCTGAATATGCGCAACCTAAAATGCTGACTAGTACAGCCTGCCTCTAATAGTAATCACTCCTGTCAGTGTCCGTGGATACTGAAATGTATGCAAAGCATACATGACAGTTTTGCAAACACCAAAATAAAAAGTAAACACAAAGGCACGTAGCTGAATATTGAGTCCCCGTCCATCGAACAAATTACATTTAAAATCCCGTGCCCGTATTCCATTGTAGTGTCGATAGTTATACCAAGTGGAAGCGAAATGCATCATGTTAGTGTGCCACCAATTGCTAAGTCTAGCCCAAAGGTTAGGGTTAACACCTGTCCCGCATTGTGAGGGACAGTCCCCCTCTAGACAGTTGTGTCCATACCCAAACCATTATAAATGTCAAATGTCCTGCGATTGTAAGACATAATTATGTCCCATATTTTATGTAATAGTCCCATACAATACCTATTTCCGTATGTAAAATACCTAAATGTTACAAGAAAGAGAATAAGCAAGTAAATGAAACAGAATAAGCAACTAAACTGCTACAACAATAAGCTTACATTTAGGCATAAAACTAAAGTACTATCCTTTGTACTGACCATGGGTATGTGTTGGCCTGTAAAATCTGATGTGTGTCCCAAAAATGTCCCATCTTGGTCATATGAAAAGGTGGCAACCCTACCAATGGTCAGAGCATTCACCCAATATCTGCCCCTTAGTGGTCCAAGTCACACTTGTCAAGATGGCCCAAAGATAAACGGGTATTACCCAGGTCTATCTACCATGTCATGAAAGATAAGTATTTGTGTGTACCTATATGCGTGAAGTACAGCATGTGGAAGATCAGAAATGCTAGGGTAGTCCTCACAACCATATATGTTCCAGAGATATATAGTGTACGCAATGTGTTCTGTTGACTGTGCGATGGGCCATCAACCAGAGAAGGGATGGATGCTGTCTGTGGAATATGGGGGTGGGTGGTGATGGGTAATGTAATAATTCACCAAGGGGAGACTGGGTTGGATGCACAATAGGTGAACTGGAGGTGTATGAGAGAGCAGTGGGTGAATCAGAAAGATAACCAAAGAACAAACATTCACATCCGCAATACAACCTGACAGGCCATACTGTAGAATACAATCTCACAAACATATGAACATTAAAATGTGTGATGCACATGTACAGAAACGTTACCAGCACATATCCACATAATGGTCTGGCCTGAACTGAGCCATCCAACCCCAACACACCTGGATACATAATTGAATACCCATCATCCGCTCCACAGCACACCACCCCCCTTCCTGAACGTCCATCAAAACCACCCATACTCGGGCTGCTAGCTTGGCGCAGCCATATCTGCACATAGTGACCCCTACTCATATCTAGTAGGCAGTCTCAACCTAGGCAGTCTCAGGATTGCAAACTATGTAGCCCTTGCATGTATAACTCTACCTTATTTTTGTAAAGCCAAAGGAATCAAGGTCATCGGTCCCCACCATTTTTGGATATCCCTCATGAGATAAGTATCTGTTCTAAACATTAGACTTGGTGTCATGACACAATGTCCTGTCCTGTAGACATCTGGACACAAGTTGTATGTGCAGTAGTTGTCCACAAGACTTCTCAACCTCCAGCCGGTCCTGCAGAACCTATGACCTGGGATTAAACACCTGACCATGATGCACGTCTCCTCACATGCATTATCGGGAATATATACCTTACACATTCGCATTCGTGGCAGTCGGATATAGGGTGATTAAGGTGCTTTAAAGCAGATGTAAGTAGGGTTACCTACCTGTCCCACTATGCGAGGGACAGTTCCTTTTTAGGCAGGTGTGTCCTGACCAAAAATAATACAATGGCAAATGTCCTGTGATTGTAGGACATAATTATGTCCCATATTTCATGTAACAGTTGCATAAAATGGTTATTTCTGTATGTAAAATACTTAAACGTTACAAGAAACAGAATAAGCAACTAAACTGCTACAAGAATAAGCTTTCATTTTAGGCAAATAAGTAAAGTTCTAACCTTTGTACTGACCGTGGGTATGTGTCAGCCTGTAAAATTTGACGTGTGTCCTGAAAATGCCCCACTTTGGTCATTTGAAAAGGTGGCAGTCCTAGACGTAAGCGGGTATGCAAGCATGTATGCATGACGGTAAGTGGCGGTGATTCAACGGTATGGGAAATGTAAATAAGCATGTAGGTGTATATGCATGTGTATGTACAGACCGATATAGATATATATATATATATATATATATATATATATATATATATATATATATATATGACGAATGAACATGGTCACAATATAGCAGTCATAACGAATGCGAAGGGAAACAGCAGCGGAACCCCCCGTAAAATGTAATGCTGTTATATATCAGGATGGCCAGAGGTGAGCACACCTCTGCATCCCCAACCACAGGTAGGACACTAAAAGTGGAACTATTGATGTCCCCGTGCTAAGTCTGACTTTCAACTAGGTACAGGGCAGTCCTGGTCCCCAGTCAGACAAGCCTAAACACGGATGAGCA
The DNA here is from genome assembly GCF_019279795.1 of Protopterus annectens. Lineage (NCBI taxonomy): Eukaryota > Metazoa > Chordata > Ceratodontiformes > Protopteridae > Protopterus > Protopterus annectens. The sequence continues at coordinate 1,719,062,859 of NC_056733.1, read as the reverse complement.
CATGAACACCCTGACAATCAAATACACATATGTGCCAGGACTATAGGATTTGGAGGTCTGAATATACTTTAAGTGATTCAACATGTGGCAAGGGTCCAGAGTAGTAGGGAATGGTGCATGTGTAGTAGTGTGTTTTCCCAACAGAAAAATGGATGCCTGCTGTGTTAGTGAAGTGTTGAGTTGTGTGTACGTGTAACCATGAACCATGGTTATACATATAAATGAAGCAGAACACCAATAGTGTAGTGTTTAGAGCATCCAACTATCGAGCAGACGTTGCCAGTTTGACTGCAGCACACACCATTTATGACGCATAATCCGTATACGAGCATATCTTGCTAATTTTATGCTGTATAATGATATAATACCAATTAAATGTGAAGTGGGGTGACGTATCACAGTAAGAATGTAGATGGATTTTGCGTGACGTGAATCGGCGGTTAAACGGAAAACCCCAGCTGAAAAGTGTTGTACTCACCCTTTGTCCAATGGCCCTTGTTCCACCCAGCAACACAATATACAGCATCGGTCAGGCCCAATGCCAGGACCCTACTCTTAACAATCAATGTGATTTACCACTAAGCCACGGCAGTTATAAGTAATGTCGATGTCATCACAAACATAGTGGACAGCACAGTCATTCAACAGTATGATCAAAATAATTAAATCGTATAGATGTGTATGCATACGTATGTACACACACACACACATACACACACACACACACACACACACACACACACACATATATATATATATATATATATATATATATATATATATATGTATATATATATATATATATATATATATATATATATATATATATATATATATATAGACATATAGGGTAACCACCTGTCTCACTTTGCGAGGGACATTCCCTCTTTGGCCAGTTGTGTTCTGTACACTTAGTGTCAAATGGCAGATGTCCTGAGATATAATGACAAAAATATGTCCTATATCTATGTAATAGTAGCATAAAACAGTTATTCTGAATCTGAAACACCTAAATGTCATAAGAAACTGAATAAGCAACTAAAATGCTACAAGAATAAGCTGTCAATTAGGCATAAAAGTGAGGTTCTGTCCTTTCTACTAGCTGTGGGTATGTGTCGGCCTGCAAAATCTTGACATTTGTAACAAATAAGTTCCACTTTGGCCATTTGAAAGGGAGGCAACTATATATATATATATATATATATATATATATATATATATATATATATATATATACACACACAGAATGAACATGGGAACAAGAAAGCAATCATAACGAATGCGAAAGAATATAGCTGAACCACAGGTAGAATGCTAAGAGTGGGAGTAACCTTGTCCACATGCAACCTCTGACTTTCAAATGGGTACAGGGGTGTTCCAGTCCCCAGTCGAACAAGCCTAAACCCAGATGACCACATGAACACCATGACAAACACACGTATGTGCCAGGACTATAGGCTTTGGAGGTCTGAATATCCTTGGAGT